>NW_004798026.1:55354-57068 GCF_000002075.1 Aplysia californica | reverse complement strand
TTATCATTCTTTGTTAAAATTAACAGAATCGCATAATTTCACATTTTTGGGCTCAGTTTGCATAGTTTCAGAATTGTTCTTGCATAAATCGACGGGGACAGTCAGGAGTCTCCCTCCTCCACAACTTTTGATTTTCTCCAGAAACCCCTATATGTTCTACTTTTGAAGTTTTTCCAGAATTCCCCCTCCTCAAGTTTTGAACAATCTGTCGAAACCGAAAATACAGCTTTACCAAAGCTAATTCAGCTGTCCCGCAAATTTCGGTTTGATCAGACTCCATTGTATTTTATTTTTCAAAAGCTTGTGGCAGCATGAAAGCACATCATCAATTTCTTCCAATGAAGCAGGGATGCCACTTTTCCGCTTTTTTTCCGGTATTTCTTGTATTTTGATCCCAATCCACTATTCCGTTATTGAGATCGAGATAGAGTCTATAGTTTCGAAAAATTAAACAAAAATAACCCACACAACACTTTCTGTGTACTCCCATTGTTTTCGTTTGTTTGTCATTTCTGTCTATGTCCACCCTTTTGGTTTCAAATTGGTATTAAAATATTATGTTAGCGAGACAGTGGCGTGTGGATTTTCAGCTATTTTAAAAAAAGCTGAGGAGTGGCATCCCTGATGAAGGATTAATAATAGATAAATTTTCTCATCTTTGCTCAAACTGATGGGTACAATGTTCGCAGCACACAATGAGTTTGAAACTGTTGAGGTTGTGATAAAATGTACAGAGATGATTTGTGCCCTTGAGAATAAATGTGATCTATCGATCTCCACTTTGAACTTGAGTCAAAATTATTGACTTAGCTCTGCACTGCCATGGAATAATGCTTTGTCACACACATTTTTTGCTTAAAATTTTTGACGATTTACTTTTTAAAACTTGTTATCGTTTGAGTCATGATGTGCTGGAATCAGGTGCTCATAAATTGTTGGACTGGCAGAGCTATTGGCATCTTTGTAAAGCATGTTTATTAATTGTCTATGTTAAGTGAAAAAAAAAAAAATCCATTTTTCTTGAATAGTAGTCGGAGATATTTGTCATTGAAGGAGATGGGGGTCGCCTTGTGTAAGAGGTAAAATTAATAAGAAAATGGCCGCCAAAGTTTGGTGATTTCCATAGCTATAGAGAGTCCTTAGATACAGAAAATGAAAATAAATTTTTTTGTGCTTTATGTCAATGATTTTCAGTAAAATCCACACAGAAATATGTTTTTATATGGACAGAAAAGGCGTCGAGCCAAAAACAGAAAATTTGATAGAAATTGCCGAACCGATGGGGAAAAAATGCAGGGTTTTTTAAAAATTTGTTGAAATTTTCTTATTTTTGACGAGCGCCTGATTTCACCACAATGGCTCACATTTACTTTTTCATCCTCTGCTGCCGTTGAGTGCCAAGGGGAGATGCAACATTTTTCTCAGCACCTTTTAGTACTCAGTTCAGTGGGGTTCAAGTCAGTCTCACTGATGTTTTCACAGGGTCCTTTTGGGGGGTTTTTCAGTAAAAAAATTTTGGCACTTGCAAACAAATCATGTAAGTGGAGAAAATCCTTTAGGGGTCTATAAATGACTGTGGGTCGGACAGTTATGCATTATATATATATATATAGATCTATATAAGATGATATGCCAGTGTAAGCATTGTGATACTGAGTATGTATGTTATGCCTTTGCTTCCTGTAAATGTTATCATGTATTCACATGTGAATTC
>NW_004798026.1:38671-55254 GCF_000002075.1 Aplysia californica | reverse complement strand
TTTAAAAATTTGTTGAAATTTTCTTATTTTTGACGAGCGCCTGATTTCACCACAATGGCTCACATTTACTTTTTCATCCTCTGCTGCCGTTGAGTGCCAAGGGGAGATGCAGTGTTCTATGCTAGGCCAGCTCCGCAGCTCTTCCAATGGAGATGTCGTTTCTCTGGGTTCCCGTGAGTCCCTCAATCCATCTTTTGTTTGGCCTACCTCTTCCACCCCCCAGGGCAGTGCCCCTGACTGTAGTGTCTTTAGGCCATTCCCCCTGGGGCAGTGCCACTGACTGTAGTGTCTTTAGGCCATTCCCCCTGGGGCAGTGCCACTGACTGTAGTGTCTTTAGGTCATTCCCCCTGGGGCAGTGCCACTGACTGTAGTGTCTTTAGGCCATTCCCCCTGGGGCAGTGCCACTGACTGTAGTGTCTTTAGGCCATTCCCCCTGGGGCAGTGCCACTGACTGTAGTGTCTTTAGGTCATTCCCCCTGGGGCAGTGCCACTGACTGTAGTGTCTTTAGGCCATTCCCCCTGGGGCAGTGCCACTGACTGTAGTGTCTTTAGGCCATTCCCCCTGGGGCAGTGCCACTGACTGTAGTGTCTTTAGGTCATTCCCCCTGGGGCAGTGCCACTGACTGTAGTGTCTTTAGGCCATTCCCCCTGGGGCAGTGCCACTGACTGAAGTGTCTTTAGGCCATTCCCAAAGGGGGGACATTTCTCTTTCATGCACAGTAGAATTGTAAATGGGCTGATTCATCATGTCACACTCATAACTGTGCCTGATGTACAGCAGGGAACTGCTGCTTTTTCTTTCCTAATCCTTACTATTGTCATTTTCCTCTACTTCTTTTGTATGTTTGTCACTCTCTTGTGACCTGCTATTTCCGGGGTGCCTTGAAAGTCGAAGCAGACTTTGTGCTGTTGAAGCTAGAGAAGTGAGCAGAGTAAGTCTGATTCCCTGTGAAGACTTCTCTGTTGACACCCACCCCTTGGCGCTCATATTATGACCATATGCAGTTGCGAGCGCCGTAAAACCCTCTACTAAAAATTTTTTTTAAAACTACTACCTCTTCCACCACAGACGTCAAAGATTTTTTAAAATGTTGAAATCGCAAGTCATAGAGAGAGATTATGTGTGTGGCATCGTGGTGAAATCAGGTGCTCATTAAAATAATTAAATCAACGGAACTTACATTTTTACACCCATCAGGCAATTCCTATTGAATGTTATTTTTTAAAAACATTTTTCTCAGCACCTTTTAGCACTCAGTTCAGTGGGGTTCAAGTCAGTCTCACTGATGTTTTCACAGGGTGCTTTTTGGGGTTTGGCACTTGCAAACAAATCATGATGTGGAGAAAATCCTTTAGGGGACTATAAAAGAATGTGGGTTGGAAAGTTATGTATTATAAAATATATATATATAAGATGATTTGCCAGTGTAAGCATTGCGATACTGAGTATGTATGTTATGCCTTTGCTTCCTGTAAATGTTATCATGTATTCACATGTGAATTCTTAGCATGCAAACGAAAACAATAAAACACTATAAGATATCTACAAAGAGTTTGCCTTTTTTTTTCTTCTCATAGCCTATCTTATGCAACGCTCAATCAAATGCACACTGACTGCCTATGTCTTGTCTTCAGCAGTTTCTAAAACTTTCCAGCTCCACTGCCTATCAAGTCGCTACCTCAGAATTACAAAGTTCTATCTGCTCAGTTCATGGTTTTGAGAAATTTGACAGAAAATTTTGAGTTTCACAATATTTCAAGCTGTTTCAAATTCATTCTCTGAATATCTTGATAACGACTCAGAAAAATCTTCCGATTTTGATAGTGGAGATAGAGCATTTGTGAGGCAGCGTGGTGGAATCAGGCTCTCGTAAATTTTTGGGAAGTAGAGTTATTGGTAGCATCTTAAAGCTTTTTCACTTGTCTTTATTGGGATAAAAAAAAATATCCATTTATTTTTAAAACAAGTCGAGATATTTGCGAAAGAAGGAGGAGGGGGTCACTTGTATTCAGAGGTAACATTAGTGAGAAAATGGCCGCCAAAGGTTAGTTATTTCCTTAGCTTAAGAGTTCGTAGTAACTGAAAATTTACATTTTTTGAGCCTTTAATCAGCATTTTTCAGAAAAATCCACACAGAAATGAGTTCTTTAATGGGCATCTAAAGTGTAGAGCCAAAAAACAAAAATTTGATAAAAATTCACAAATCTGCGGAAAAATGCAAGTTTCTTCACTTTGATTATTTTGATGAGAGCCTGATTCCACCACGCGGCCTCACATTTGGTATCTGACCTCATGGTCTTAGCAACTCAAAACCACCAAAAATGTCGGATGTAGAACTTTGTAATTCTGCGGTACCTGTAGGCCTGTTGGTAGGGACACACCCTCTTTTACTCTGCGGTCGACGCCCATCACCTGCTGCACCTCTACCCCCAACATCGTCGCCACTGACCCTCTAGCCCTAGCATCAGTGCCACTTGTCTCAGAAACCTCTTTGGGGGTCTCCTTCAGAATCATTACTGTCATTTATTTACTGTTACTGTTTTCCATTTACTTCTGCTCAAACTGTCCCCGTCGATTTATGCAAGAAAAATTATGAAATTATGCAAACTGAGCCCAAAAATGTGGAATTATGCGATTCTGTTAATTTTTTTTTTAAATGATAAAGGAAAATAATCAGAAATTATGCAAAAAATTATCAAATTTTGCAAAGTTATGCGGGGTGCATAAAACCCCGGGGACAGCTCAAACATCAACAACGAGCCAAGCCGTTACAAAATTAAGATGCTATGCTCAACACCTACTATCATACGACTAAGGATCTTTTTCCTCAAGCACAGAAAGACGGCAGTTAATTTAATTAAATCACTTCTATTAGTTTGGTCAGAAAAACAATCTAAAAAGTCAGAATCTGAGTCATGATTTGGTCTGAGTCATCGTCCTTTCCGAAAACTTTTTCCGATGTTGTGAAGACGCTAAAAAATTCACTTACAAGGGCAAAAACTTGCCCAAAACAGCTTGGATCAGGTGGAAACCATTCTGGGAAGTTACGCTTAAAAAATTCACTTACAAGTGCAAAAACTTGCCCAAAACAGCTTGGTTCAGGTGGAAACCATTCTGGAAAGTTACGCTTAAAAAATTCACTTACAAGTGCAAAAACTTGCCCAAAACAGCTTGGTTCAGGTGGAAACCATTCTGGAAAGTTACGCTTAAAAAATTCACTTACAAGTGCAAAAACTTGCCCAAAACAGCTTGGTTCAGGTGGAAACCATTCTGGAAAGTTACGCTTAAAAAATTCACTTACAAGTGCAAAAACTTGCCCAAAACAGCTTGGTTCAGGTGGAAACCATTCTGGAAAGTTACGCTTAAAAAATTCACTTACAAGTGCAAAAACTTGCCCAAAACAGCTTGGATCGGGTGGAAACCATTCAGGAAAGTTACTTTCAGTTTCCCACAAGCAGCGGAAGTTGTCAATTTTGTACAATTACGGTGTAGGCACTGCCAACAGACCATGAAATAATACCTCTCTGCCAACGACCTTAACTGGTTGACTCTATAACCCTGAGTGGACGATGGGAGTGTCCTGTGAAACTTACCCGGTCATCGTGTCGACAGTCCCAGCCTCTGGTCAGATTGCAGGGTGCATGAAGCATTACTGCTAATGCAATCTCTTACGAATCCGAATAGATTTATTTTTACTAAGAAGTGTTAGATAAATGTATAAACGACTTCTTCTTTCAAACAGTTTCAGCCATTTTATGAGTATTTTGCATGCATGTATCCTCCGCTACATGTTTCACAAGATCTTGAAAAAATTCCGTCAAAACGTGGAAAATAATCCCGCGGTTAAAGTTAAAGAGTCAAGGATAAAATTCCAGGAAGACTCAAGTCGTCCACGACTGCAAAAGTGTTAAACGTGGGCACCACGTCCTTCACCTCACACAAGAATGAAAAACACAAAGCAATTCAAGCCAGTAGATATCACTTTGCTCATTTTTAATAAATTTCCAGAAAAATAACCAGGTTTGTCTGAAATTAGTTCGAAATCACTATTTTTGTTTAGATATAAAAAATATAAGAAAACGTGAACAACAGCAAATAAACATCCATAATAAACATACGAAAATGTTTTTGTTTTGCATTCATATTTCCAAAACAACATCGGCTTTAACAGTTGTTTAAAAAAAACTTCAAATACTCGTTCCAAATATTTAAATAATGTCACTACAATTATTTGAAGATGGGTAAGACGGACTGGAAGCGGAACAGATTGCAAGAGAAAATTATTTGCTTACCTTTTTTTCCAAGTAGGTATTTGAATTTCCAATGTTTGATCAGAAAACATAGGTAAAATAATTTGTCCAAATAAAAAACAAATGAATTTTTAAAAATGTAAACATTGCAATTCGCGCTAACTGTGACACACACGATCATAGCTCGACATAATACAGATGACCTTGTATTTTCATCATGGGTAATAATAATAATTATTATAATAATAATTTCTGATAATATATTTGCATGTTTGCATAAGTATTATGCAGGGTGACCTATACAGACCCTCACATGGTGAACACAGACTAGAGGAGGAGGAGAGGCAGGGGGGGGGGGGGGGGTAACTAAACAGGATGTACAAGGCTCCGACAACAATAGATGAGAACATCAATGAAAAACTCTACAGCTACAGCTAGTCCAAAACCTAAACTAAACCGATATCATTTCTAGGGAGACCGTCACACACGAGGAAGGGAAAAGGAGCTGACTGGTATATTATTTTGGAAAAAACTAGAGGGGTGGGGGGGGAGGGGGGAAAAACCCACAGAAAAGTTACAAAAAACAAAACAAAAAAGATAAAAAGTATATCCAGTTGTCCTCTTTCCAGGTTCATCCCATCAAATATGAAAATTCTGACTTGATTGTGTTAGAAAGCGTGAGGCTCATGCCGTCTGATTTCTTCGATTTTTTAAAGAGAAGAGCTCTCGCCTCCACACCTCGGCCGTTCTCTGGGTTCAACATACACAAAGGTTTTCTTCATGGTAATGGTAACTCTTAATTAAATGAAAGTAAATGTGGACATCTACATCCGTCTATATGAAAACAAAAACATAATGGTATGTGAAAGTATCAGTCTCAAAGAATGGGCCATGTAGATTGTTAAAGTGAAGGTTGTCAAAATGTTATATATATATAATGTCTAGACAGTCATGCGAATCCCTGATTTTTTTTTTCTTACTTGTTTAAAAAAAAAAAAACCAAACACGGATCAGATACAGAACATCCTGAAAAACATTTCCTTCCGAGGATCTTTCATCAATCAGGCAGTGTCAGAAAATTGTTTTCTCATCCATCATAGTTTTTCTCCAAAAAATGTCTGCTTGACAACCCAGTACTAAACCAACACACATCAGAATCCTGTTCTTCAAACATAAGTGGGTGGTTGGCGGGTGCTCTGGTGTGGTTTGCTTCTTCTTTCCTATCAAACATCTATCGTCCTTATCTCCCCTTCTTCTTTTTTATGTTTGTCACTCTCTTGTAACACCTCTACTAATCCTCTGGTGCTCATATGACCTTATGAAGTTGCGAGTGCCGTAAAACCTCTACTAAAACTAAAAACATTTAGAAAACATACCGCCATTTGCCTTCACTTTCGCGGATATTCTAGAGTAAAAAAGATTGGAAAATTGAGGGCAATATCTAAAAGTAAAGGCACATTCATAAATGGTTTCTACACTCTTCCAAAATGCTGTAGATTTACTGTTACAGAAGTTGCTTCTACTTGTACTTTTGGAGAGCTATGAGAAGTGTACCACACAGACATTTACTACTACAGAACCATTCTGAGCTCTTACGAGAGACATAAATCATTTATAAAGATGACAAAAAATCTTTCACTGTGGTTGAAATATATTATATATAAAAACCGTTCCAAGTAAAAAAAACGAATCCAAACAAAGTCACCTGTCCAAGCAAACCGTCCTGACGGCACAATGTTAATGATGATAACACTCTGAAATAAAATCTTATGCAATAAAACAGGTGATAGATGATACCGAGGGTAAGTCAAATGACGATAAGTCAAATATCGGAAAAATCTGACAAACTGAAACCAAGATGTCGCTGAACGAGCATTGAGCAAAATCATAACCAGTGTCGGAGAAAAGTTTACTGAGTGAGACCACGGCCTAGCAGTAGCAGCTAATCACGCAGCAAACCTGCCAAGTAGGCTACTCGGAAAAAATCTAAGCCCTTCAAAAAAATTTTTCTGTACTTATTTTGTACATGGCAGAACTCAAATCAAATTTGTGTAAAATCTGATTTTTTTTCTTAAATACCCTTTCTATTGATCGTATGTAATTTATCGTGGATGACATGAAAAAACGCAGGTTTAATTGCGTTTTATTGCAATATTTGTGTAATTTATCATGAATGATACAAAAATATACATTTTTATTGGCGTTGTACTCGTAATTCACATTTAGTTCCCACAATCGGTTCATAATGAAATCTGAATCTATTGAGATTCGGGAGACTCTAGATGTTTTTTGCTTTATTTCTTCAAAAACTCCACTCTTTACTTTCTTTTGGGAGGATTCTCTGGAAAACTCCTATGTTTGATCAGTGAGGGCTTGGCAGGTCTGACAGAGTGGTGTGGGACTCTCAGTCTGTTCCTCCGGTCTATCAAACCTCAGCTCAGTTCCCACCAGCGACACAATTCTCCTCCACCTAAACTGACAAAATGGCCGCCTTTGAGACGCAGGCATTAATATAGGCTTACTTCCAAACGTGAAAAAAAAACCAAAATTAAGTCAGTTTACAAAAAAAACATGATGCCGAGCGGGCCAAAAACAAAACAATATTATGAAAAGAACGAGACGAGAAAAGCTGATTGTGCAGGCGATATGCTTACCTTACTCTCTACGCTTATCGTACGTTCAACGAGCATGGGGTAAGGACAGAAAAAAACATGGCACTATATGGAGCTTTACGACCAAAACACATTTATGCATTACAAGAAAGTCACATGTCATTGCACAATCTAACAATTAACAATGAAAATGAAATAATAAATGAAAACGGAATAACAACGTCCCGCTTCTGTGAATTAACAATTAAATAAACCGTGACAGCTGAGGAGAGATGAACTTTCGCCTCTATTTCTACACTCACAAATGAAAATTAGGAGTTTTACGCCACCAACGAGCTTAACAAAAGCTATGTCACAGGATAGAAGCTCTGCTATTTCTATTAATATCATAGTTGAATACCTTCCTGAAACAAAATAAGAGACGAACATATCGATAGAGTTTCTTCCCCTCTTTAAACTCACCTTGCATAGGTTTCTCAACATTATAAAATGTTAAAAATATCTTTAAAAATAACACAACAAAAAATTTGAATGAAAGTGAAAGTATTTCCCAGTTTTTCATCCTCACTAGAGTATTCTGCGTTAGGCGAAAGCATTGCTATTGAGAAAACAACAAATAACATTAGCTACCGAAACAAGGGAAAAAACTCTTGCTAAATTAATGGTATATATATATATATAATATTGTTATAAATAAATATATCCTTACAGCAAGAGTTGTCTCACTAGCCTTTCAGTCTATGGCAGTACAATAGCAACATAAAGCATAAAGAAAAAAAACAAAACAACATTAAACCAAAAAAAAACAACAAATAAAACGACAAACACAAGTTTATAAATACAGATTTGACAACAAAAAAAAACAAAACAAAGATTGCATTTATCACATCTAGGAGCCGCTCAGATATCAAGCAGCTGCTGACAGCCCAGTGAAAATTACACCACCAAAGACTTTTGACTCATTAGTAACCAGTTTCGTTCAACGACATATCTTGACTAAAATTTCAGGCCATGTCAAGAGACGGAATACAGACTAGTAGTAGTCCTACTCAAAGAAAATGTCGGACAGCTCGTAATACACAGAAAAATCACAAAATCACAGCAAAGCCCAGCTCTGTCTGCTTCAGACGTTTTTTTGATCTACTGTTTGATTTGACCAAGTTATTAACACTATCCATCGATTACTCTGATTTATCGTGAGAATAGCAGCAACGCTTATTCAGTTTTTGTCGACAAAATAACTGGCATTGCCGTTAAAATTATGCGAGAACATAGAACATAGTTTAGTTCTAAATACAGAAGAGCACGAAAAAGAGAGAGAAAAGAAATCTAGGAAAAATCACAGGAAATTGTCGAGGCACTGAGTGATGATAGAAAGTGACAACAGAACAGAGAAAATAGACGATCCCAGAGTGGAGCTATCAGCTCACACGTAGAGACAGGAAATAAAAGATGTTTGAGCACAGATATTGGTTTATAGAACAAAGAAAAGATTTTAAAATCTAAGAGTAAGAGCATAGCTTACTTAAATAGTTACTGGTTGATAGAAAGAAGGCATAACGGATTTATTATTTCTGAGCATGATGACTTGTTTCTCCGTCCTCAAAGAGCAGGGGAGAAAGGAGGGGGTTTTTTTTGTCAGGTTTTTTTTTGGGGGGGGGGGGGGGGCGGCAGGCTTTCAGTTTCTTAGACAACAACTTTGCTGTGTACAGGCGACACCTGAGCTTGATTAAAAAGTTTGAGTGGCGTGGTAACAAATAGAAATATTGAACATTCTCGAGTGTGAGCATTTCATATAAAGCAGATACGTCTGTGAAGGCAGAGTGAATGAAAGAAACAGAGAGAAAGAGACTAAAGAGAGAGTGAGTGAGAGAAGGAGGGATAGACAGGGAAGAAGGAGAGGAAACAGAAGACAGAACAACACCCCTTGGAAACACACAGCAAGCACACAACAGAGGTTCCTCCATTCTCGTCACTGCCAAAATTGGGAACAGAAATGAAGAAACCTCTCAGACCAAAGAAAACTTTGACCGTACGTGATCATCAACGACAACGACAGTCCAGCGACAGCAGGCCACAAAGGTGAAAATGGTAAATAGGAGAGATGGGTTACAATATATATATATTAAAAATATTTATAATATATTATTGAGACGGTGACGAAGAAAACTAAAGGAAAAAGTGCACGAAGGGGGAATGGGAGGTGGGGGGGGGAAAGTTTCACTACCCTCAAAAGAGATGACGTCCCCGTCAAAAAATGCCACAGCGTGTCTGGGAGGACGACCACAAGCTGATCATCGTCTCAGGTCGTATCCTCCCAGCGTGCGAAAACCGCCGGGCAGAGGGGACGTCGCTACGGTACTACTCCGCCGTTATCCAGAGTCCCAGAATCAGAGATGCCGTGGAGCTAAAATTAGTTTTCAAACTCTCTAAGCACAAAATTACAAAAAAAAATTTTTGATTTAATTGTTTTTTTAAATTCCGATATTGATCACAAAATTACAAAAAAATTTATAGATTTAATTTTTTAAAATTCTGATATTGATATTCAAATGTGCATATATATGGCCCTTTCGCTTTGTTATATTAATTTTCTTAACACAGTTTTGCCATATATATTGAAATAAGTATAAGTTTAGGCCAAATCATTCGATCTTGCGTTAAGGAAGAATGGCACGCTTTATGAACCATATTTTGTTCCACGTACAACTGATCCGGATTTCACTCTCAAAGACAGACGGGAGGATGAACACTTCTGGGATGGCAAGGTGAAGGCTACCGACACGACAGCACGAAAGTGGAAAACATTCTTCACCTTGGCATAGGAGGGGTAGGGGGGTTAGTGGGGTTGCGGGGAGCGAGGGGTCCAGCATGCGATTCCAGTTTTGGGGGTTGAAACGTATGAGAAAAGGACGTGTTAAACAAGCCGACGACGCAAAAGTTGAAATAAAACGCTTGAAAAGAACTTAAAAGAGATGACGCAATAACAGAACCGAAACAGCGCAGCAATACTCGGTGTATACAGTTCTCAACACAGCCATTGATTAATACAACAGAGAAAGACGTGGACAGAGCTATGTATACTAAACAGCTGTATCAGCAGTAATAATACAGCTCCGAATAAAAGTGACTGACACCAACAGCAAAATCATTGAGCTAGTCAGTGACCTTGAACTTTGATATTACTTGTCACAAATAAATATATTTCATCTCTATTGTCACATATTAATATATATTTCATCTCTAATCTCTCTTTGCATGAATTATTTCTTATTGATTCTCTTGCATAATCACCATCTATAAATACACAATCCATTTCTTTTCTCAGCATTATTTTTTTTTAAATTTATATTCATCTCCTGATTTCTTTTTTATAGACAGAAGCAGGAAAATTTATAGATTACAATTTTCTCATCTAAGATTTCAAATTCAAACAGTCACATTCATAGTAAATCAAGTCCTGTTCTCATCAACACTTCAAGTTTAAGAAAATAAAATAATTTTGATGCAGGTTTAAGTAGATAGCGGGTTTTCAATAACTTAACGGGTCACAGCCTTGAGCTCAAGACAAAACATAACAATAAAAAACAGGCGCTCACTACCGAGGACAACACTCTGTACAACGGGAAAGAACGCAGACGTCTCAGACGGACTGAAGAACAAATAAAAAAAAGAATCTTGGGACAACATGAAGTGAAACAAATCACAATGGGAAAGAATGACTACAACTACAGCTGTCACAAATCTCTCATGAAGTTATTATAGGCCTTCAAGCAAAGGAGTCCCTTGTAATATAATGGGTGTCAAAAATAATATGATAAACCCTAAACTTTCTATACAATTGTGAAGTTGATCTCATTCAGAAGTCAAACTGGTGCACTTTGTGTCATGAACTGAAAGAAAATCTCTTGAAGACTTTATGAAAAAGTATAAAGTTCTAAAAAAAAAAGCTACGATAACGAAATGTCAGATATAAATACAGGGACGTAAATTATATGTAAATAATCAACTCAACCATTCTGTGGTGCTTATTGCTTCGTCTGAGAACTTCTGCCTCTATCTCTTTGGGAGAGCTGTGTGGATTATGATATGTTGACAGGAAGAATAGACAGACAGCTCCGATGGGAGCGTTTTATACAGATCCAGGCGAATAACTCCCTCGAGGAGAGGTTAAGTACGGACTGTACGCGACAAACAACACAACAAACATTCACTCCACGCCACCATCATCTCATTTCTTTTTCCTCTGAACAAGTTATTTATACCTCGTGCAAGACAGATAGCAGCGACAGATACAAGAAGGAAACATTTGGTACAGAAATAGAGACGAGAGAAAACACTGTGGTACAAAGAATTGTGGTACAAAGAATTGTGGTACAAAGACACTTCCAAAAACTGCAGAAAATAATTTCTAAAACTGAACCTGTCACACCCTCTTCCACATGAAAAGTTAACAAAAAACAAGACATGAACCAACTACAGACGACCCACAGAAGTGATGAATCCATAGAGACAGAAAGAATGAAACGTCAAAGTCAGATTCCTCCAAATAAACTGAGCATTACTGTGGAATCGGCACAATGACTTTTTTTTGGTAACTTAATACACACTCGGGTGATGAATAAATAAATGAATAAATAAATGAATAAATAAAAATGCAAACAGAGCATCAAAGAAATAACAAACAATGGACACATGTACGATGGCAATGAAGTCGAAATTGTGATCACAAATGATGACAACAGAGCTGGCAAGGGAAAAAATTGCGGTCAAGCCACTGCCTACACAAAAGTTGTCCAATTTTGCTTGAAAGAAAAGTGAAAAAAATTCTGAGCATTTCGCTTATTTCTCTATTGACTTGTAACAGATTTTCGCTCATTTCTCTATTGACCTGTGACAGACTAGTGTTATTTAAAGACGAGATAAAAACTTTGCTGCCCCAGTGGACATTTTTTTTGTGGCTGTATAGAAAAATGATAAAAACACATCATGTACCGAATGATTCCTATTCTGATTTTGACCAAAGATAGTACATAATAAGATGGTCCACTCAGCCAAAAAAGTGTCCGCCGGAAGTCCGCTCTCTGCTTCAGATGGCGCTGCAGTCTATTTTGAAGCTCTCTTTCGTTTCTCCAGAAGAAGAATAGGAATAGCACCTCCTTGCGTGCGGAGATCGACCTCTGTTAATCAGCTGTTCGGGTTCGTTCAGTGCGGAGTTTTAGTTGTTTTTTTTATTGTAATGAACTCTCGCCTTTCATTTTAAAGTCAAATTAAACGAAGAAAGCGGTAATCTCTTCAAGAAGAGTTTTTTTTGTCAGCGTAACCATTTTGTAAAAAAAGCGTTCTTCCGAAGTTTGAATTCTTATTTATTCAAAAACTTGTTAGTTTCACTTAGGGTTTTTTTAAAACACAAGTAGGGTAACTCTGTTCGCAAAAGGTGCGCATTTGTGAAGAGGGCGCCACCTAATTTAGAGGACACTTTTTTAATTGGCTCGAAGAGAAGAGTGGACCCTTTCATTATGTAGACTCTTCGTTCTGACTAAGACAATAAGTCGTCTCAAACCTGCGTGTGTTACCTCTGTTTTTTGCCTTGCCAGCATACATTCTTTCATAAGTTAGTTGTCCAGTTTGGCATTCCTGACGTGTGTATCTCTACATGACTACCAATGTTTGTTTGTGGTTGATAAACCCCCTGGTTCCCTGTGAGTCAGCCCGCCGCGACCCGCGACCTGCGACCTTGACCTCAGGAGACGGACTGCGCCCTCTGCTCGTGCTCCCGCTGACTCTGTCTCGTCAGCGAGTTGTCTCGGGACGGGCCCTTGGAGCGCGAGCCTCGCGACATGGAGCTCTCCCGAGAGTCGTTGCCCCTGGTGTTTGAGCGCTTGCGGCTACGACGAAACAATTTCTTAAGGCTTCCTCCGAGGGTGCGTGATTTCTTCAGGCTGGGGGAAGGCGGTGCGTCTTTCTGGTGCGGCCTCAATAGTTCTAAGTCATCTGAGGGACAGAAAAACGAAGATGAAGGCCACAGAATGAACAACTACTCAAACTTTCGAAAAAACTAAGGACATTAAAGAATCCATCAAGGTCATCGAGTACTAGACGATAATAATAGGTTTCAATAAATCAATCGAAAAAACTAAGGACATTAAAGTATCCACCAAGGTCATCGAGTACTAGACGATAATAATAGGTTTCAATAAATCAATCGGTAAATCTTAACCAAAATAGGTTTGATTAAAAAAACAGCTCAAAAGCCAAAAACAATAGTAAAGCGTTCGCTTCGCACAATATCATCATGCTGTCTAGAAAGTTTTTTAAAATCTACATGAAAAAAAATGGACTCATTTGCTATCATAAAAAAACAATACTCAGTCTAAAGTAAACATAAACTGGAAAAAAACAGTACATGTACTACTAATATGCACCTTTCTAAAACATGTACAACTACAAGGAATATTTTAAGATTCAAGAAAGTTACTACAAACCTGAAGTTCAGCCATCATAACGTTATTCAAAGCTGAACGAACATTAATCCCTTACAAAGCTGAGCATATTCTTTCGAAGTTGTAAATGAAACAATTACAGTAATCGTACGAATATTTTCGCTTTCTGCAGTAATCAATACATTGAAACATGTACTCTATATAGACGTTTAGAATGTATGTATATCGTACAGATATTTTTCCACAAAGTGCGGGGCGGAGAAAAAATGAAAACCAGCAAAAGATTACGACAATCATGCAATCATAATTATTATAAATGATGTCATCAATATATTTGTAGTACGTCACTTGCCTTAAGAACAGATCCAGGGCAGTAATTAATTGTTACTTTTTCTAGTGGGCTGCCTTGTAGTTGTCATGTCAAACTTAGTGGCACCCTCCAACCACCCACAAGAAATTAATTATTGCGTCGAGGCCATCGTTTTTACACTTACTTAAAGTTAAAGTATAAAATGCATTTTAGTTAAAAAGAAATAAGAATTTTAAAAACATTCTATGAACCATACCATAAGCACCATTACCGGGATAAGTCTACCAAACACCTACGGGCAACACAACTCCAATTGAATATCAATAACAGAAGATTATCTTCATCATCATCATCATCATCATCAATTCCTTTCTAACCCTGGATCACCGTAGAGACCACAAACAAACACCTTCCAAATTTCACTTTCCTGGGCTTGCCTCTTGCCTCCTGCTATCATTCTATGAAGATTATAGTACAAGATCATTCTAGAGTTCTCTCTCCCTCTAGATCTAGTACCAGGCCTGGAACATAGTATCGGCGATCATGGTTGTCTACTCGGTTCTATAAAAAGTTATCCTCAGAAATTACCATTTCAGTTTGTTTCAATATCAAGAAGCTGCAGCTCTTCACCTGCCATCATAGTTTCCTTTCCTTTTTAACCAATCTTCACCTGCCATCATAGTTTCCTTTCCTTTTTAACCAATCTTCACCTGCCATCATAGTTTCCTTTCCTTTTTAACCAATCTTTCTCACGGTTAGATAATCAGCACTATCATGATGGTCTATGTGTGTCCAAAGATTTGTGCGTGTCTCCCCCTTATCTAAACGGTACAGTGACATCTGTAAACTCTCTGGTGACACTAAAAGCAAAACTCCACAGAACTTGGCATATACTTATACTTACCTCTAAAAGAATGTTAACACTGGGAATAATTTTTGGCTTTGTTCAAAGTTTACGAGAACGACAACTAGAAAATATTGACAACACGTGTGTGTAACAGTTGAAAAAAATAAAAGGACAACACATTAGGAGGCTAGTGGGAGTAGAGGAAGGGTATGATATATCACCGGAGATGTGATGTACGATAGCTGTTTGAGTTCGAACCTTTTTCTGCTCAGAAAATTTGAAAATCAGTTCTCACGCCTTGCCCTATTTTATTTTTACTCAAGAATTCAGTCAAAAGTACAACAGTACTGAAAAATAAATATATATACAGCGAGTGTGTTCATTTGTGTGCAGAGTGTACCACGTGTGAATGAGCGTGTGTATTTTTGTGAGTGCGAACATTATAGTATATGTGTACATGTGAATTTGAGCAAATATAATCCGTCCTTTTGTGCCACTCCCTAAGTCTGAATACATGATAGTGTGTCTTAAAATGCTTGTGTGCATTGAGGTGTGTGTTTGTGAGGGTGTGTGTGTGTGTTTGTGAGGGTGTGTGTGTGTGTGTTTGTGAGGGTGTGTGTGTGTGTGTGTGTGTGTTTGTGAGGGTGCGTGTGTGTGTATGTGAAGGTGTGTGTGTGTGTGTGTGTGTTTGTGAGGGTGCGTGTGTGTGTGTGTTAGTGTGTGTATAAGTGCCTTTGTAAATTTGTGTGTAACAGTGTGCACATGTGTCTGCATTCCTAGTTTTGTCACCTCTCCCTGAACATTACTCACACGGAACCAATTTCATTTTCCACTAAAGAGAAGTTTCAATACCTTACAAGTAACAAAAAGATGTGAACAGCAGAAACATTCTGTACGTGTTCCCACATATTTTAGTTCTTCCCATATTACTGAAAGCCTACTGCGAGAAAAATAAATGTGAAGGATATCACAGGCACAGAGAAATGATAATGAGCGTCAAGTATAAATTTACATAATATGATACACTAATGTGTAAAACGTATGAACGCACTTACGCACTAGTAAAATAGTGACTCTATATACGATTGGCCAGCTGTTCACAAGTACTAGGCCCTAAGTACTGAAAAGTTCTTATTGCACTTTATTCATCTGGGGCATCAGTGGCATATGCTCAAGCAAAATACAGTCACAAATCAAATTCTAAATGTTGAAGACAACAAGAAAACAAAACAACAACAATATACTGTTGGTAGAATTATTAAAAGAATTAACCAGTTTTCTAAATGCCTCCAGCATAATTTTGCTTTCTGGGCATAACTTAGTGCATCTGAACAGCTTACCAACGATACACAGAGACAGTACAGGAAAATGAAGCAATGTCTACAGTAAAAACATTTGAGGACAATATATAGAGATACATATATATATATATATATATATACATACATATATATACATATTTCTAAGACCTAATTAGTTTAGTAGTTTCACTACGTTGTTTTACTATGTAACCAACGGATGCTCAAGAAAAGCCGACAGGTCTCCTAGCAACCACTGCACTACGCCTGAAGGTCTTTGTGACAAAACCCGACACCTCGAAAAAAAAAAAGAAACGGCGAAAAGCGTAGCAAAGTGTGATTATATTTGATTTACAATCAGTCGGCTGTTGAATGAAAAGATGAATAGATGGAAATAGCAGGGGCACGAATTCATCCGTTATTCATTTATGGAAAATACTCTAAAGCAGTAAAGATTAATAATCTCCCGACAGATTAATGATATCGCTCTAGCAATCTAAAGAGGAAAAAAATGTGGAAGTTTGAAAATTTGGAAATAGCTCATTTTGTCACAAAATCTTCAGTTCTAAATACCAAACTAACTACAGTTATAAACCAACACCGAGAGAGATACACACAGCACACACGCTCCCACCACGACTGCATTCTCTACTGACCCTGTGTAGTGGGTCACTGTCAGAATCTACACACACACAACAACAACACATACAGCAAAACTACCAGCTACACTCTCAAGTCTGTCAGAAAACAACGACAAGTTTCCGAGAGAGAGAGAGAGAGAGAGAGAGAGAGAGAGAGAGAGAGAGAGAGAGAGAGAGAGA
>NW_004798026.1:35819-37782 GCF_000002075.1 Aplysia californica | reverse complement strand
CCCCCCCATAAAACTAAAACACATAACCGACTACACCGACAAAATGAAAGACCAAACCGACAAAATACATAAAACGAACACGACACGACTTTTAAACATTAAAAAAACCCACATAAAACTAAAACACACGAAACGACTAAACGGACAAAAGGAAAGAGCTGCCAAGACGAGACGGTCAAGAGCAAGAAGTGGAAGATGCAATGGAAACCTTTGGACTGCGGCCCATAGCTGGGCTCTGGGGGTCTCAGGTAGGAATCTTCCCGCCTGGGCAAGTTGCGGTCAGCGCTTTGAGCTCGTTTCTTACGGCCAAACCGTTTGAATAGACCACTGCCAAACCCGCCTTTCTTTTTATCTGGAAAGAGGAATTATCAGTCACGGGGTAACCAAGAGCAGCCAGAATCAACACAGAAATGGTTTCTGCACAGACCTCACCCTAGGCATAACCCTAACCTCAACCCACTTTTTAAAGGTTTTTTTCTCCCTTAATAAAGAACACATTTTCAGGAACGAATTCTGCACGAGAGGGTGGGGAAAACGAACACAACACAAGTACACGAACCAAAATTGCGGTAAATTTGGTACTTTCACGGAAGAAAAAAAAAAGGGTAAATTTTTTTTTTAAGTTAACAAAAGAGGTAGAAAGTATAAAAACAGAACATAAGTGTACACCAAAATAAAACTGCGTAAAAGCATAGCAGAATCCAGTAGTACAGAACTAAAAAAAGAATTATACTGTGTATAAGTAAAAAACAGTGCGAAAAAATAAAAAGTAGTGAAACCAAAATACAAAAAAAGTTACAAAAACCCAGACACGTGTACACTTTTCTACAAGCTAGCACCCAAAATGAACGAAATAAAAAAGGGGAAGAAAACGTTATTACATCGTGTGAGAACGTAAAAGAAATAAAATGAGCGAAAATGTAAAAACCAACATTTCACACATATTTCGCCTTTTCCTACACAACACCAAATGAGACACAACTTCCAGGAAACAAAACTGCACCAGACAATAAGGAAATCGGAAGAAAATGTTAAAATCAAGCTGCCAAAAAAAAGAGCGATAAAAAAAGAGCGATAAAACGATAAAAAAAAGAGCGATAAAAAAAAAGCGATAAAAAAAAGGAACTCGAACAACAGAACACGTTTGCCCTCGGTGTTAAAAATTCAGCACAAAATATTGTGTACAAAATGAGCAAACTAAAGATCTATCCGCAGACAAAGTTCCCGTAACATATTATGAATAAAAGGGTGAATATAAAGCATTTTCGTGAGAACGGAAAGAAGAAAATAGAAAGAGGCCAATTCTAGGATAACAATAAAATATAACATAAAGACTAAAAGCCCTGAAAGAGGGGGAGAGATAGATGTACACTATACATCGTATGGTAATCGTTTTACCGTCTGCGTTTTCGGGGCTGGCGATTACACATCGCTCTCTCGTGCCCGAGTCCTGCCTGCACAAAACGAGCCCAAAAGGAATTAGTGAAGCATAGAACAGGGGACACTGACCAGAGAAAATAGAACAGTTGAAGCAGAAGGTATAGATACGTACGAGACACGAAATAAATCACAGTTTACTTTAATTTTGTGATAGGAGAATGATGGACAGATAGGGAGAAACAGGACAAGAAAGCACAGTGGTAAAGTAGAAACAGAATTTTTAAAAAGTACCATAAAATAAAGGCAGGAGAACATTTGTGAGGCAGCGTGGTGGAATCAGGTGGTGGAATCAGGTGGTGGAATCAGGTGGTGGAATCAGCGTGGTGGAATCAGGCTCTCGTCAATTTTCGGGCATATTGAGTTATCGGTATCATCTTAAAGCTTGTTCATTTGTCTCGCTTCCAATGAAAAAATTACCCGTCCATCTTCAATAGAAATGGAGATATTTTGGATTGAAGGAGGTGGGGGTCACCTGATTTAAGAAGAAACATTAGCGAATAAATGGCCGCCAAGGCTTGGTAAA
>NW_004798026.1:31791-33185 GCF_000002075.1 Aplysia californica | reverse complement strand
CGTTTGTCATTTCATGCAGCACATCGCTGGAGATAAGTCAACAATATTGGTACAATCTAACAGCTGCTTTTTAAGCCAAAATTATGATTTTAAAATATAATATAACATGTACACATATACATAAATGTTGTACATGTACAACGACTTTAGGGCATATTGTCAACAGCTTTGGGCATTTTTTTTTCCTAGAGAAAAAGGAAGAATAGGGAGCAAACTGGAAAACCTTAATAGAGACTTTATCCCCTCAGAGTTACAAAGTTTTATCTGCTCAGTACCTAGTTTTGAGAAATTTGACATCAAAGATTTTGAGTTTGACATCATGTCAAGCTTTTTCGAATGCAATTCTTTGAATATCTTGATGACAACTCCTTGTAATCTTACGATTTTGATAGAGCAGATAGAACATTTGGTTTCTGATCTCATGGTCTTAGTAACTCAAGACAGCCAAAAATGTCAGAAAAAACTTTGAAATTCTGAGGTAGCCACTTCTTTCCACAGAAGAGAGAGACTGAGACATTAACACAGCCACACGGAGATATTTCACAAACTGCTTAAAAAAGAAGAAAAGTAAATGAATAAATAAAATAAATAAAATAATGAGGAGTCTTCTTAAAAAAGCTGTTCCCAGAACGACAATATTCAGATTTAACCAAAGAGTTGACGCTGAATGATAATCGTCGTATCCTTCGACAACAAAGACACCGGCAGACACCAAACTCCTCTACCGTTCCCCCACAAATCACAGTATGTGTCAACGGGACACACAACAAAAGACACAGGACAAAGTCTGGTAACCTTCCCTGAAACAAGCCCGGTCAACTAACCTACTTTGGCCTGAAACAGCCTCATCCTCGGCCGGTGCATGGGACAATGAGTAAGAAGAGCCGTGAGGCCCGGCATCCAACAAAAGCTGGCCACACGTATGATAGAAATGCTGAATGCTGATTATGTAGGTTAACAACACATATATCCAATGCCTCAAATGCTCTTTTGTGACATGGGCTGGGAGCAGCAGGGCTCTATACAATAACCGTGTGTGTGTCGGAGGGGGGGGGGAGACGTTTTGCACGTATTTTTACCTACAACTGACAAAGAAACACTTTGACAATGAAAATAATCATTTTCCCCATATGAGTACCAATTATGTATCCTGATTTCCTTTCTGTAGTCATGTTGACAAGATATGGCCATTACGTATAACCCAATCTATTCTTCAGTGTAGTTTCAACTATTACCCAGGGAAAGAAAAAGAAAAAATGAGAACTCTATCAACTGCTAATTGTAAGATTCCACCATAATATGTCAAGAGTCCTTCACAATATAGTCGATCGATATACATGTATAGAAATAGTCACAGACAAATTTTTTCACTCAAAATTATTCGGATCCTTCTT
>NW_004798026.1:29943-31575 GCF_000002075.1 Aplysia californica | reverse complement strand
TGCTACAACTACTGCTACAACTACTGCTACAACTACTGCTACAACTATTGCTACAACTACTGCTACAACTACTGCTACAACTACTGCTACAACTACTGCTACAACTGCTGCTACAACTACTGCTACAACTACTGCTACAACTGCTGCTACAACTACTGCTACAACTACTGCTACAACTGCTGCTCCCAGCCCACAAAGCACGCGCGCTCATTGCTTCTGTTTTAGTCGAGTGAGAGAAAGTTCAAGTCAAAAGCTGGATCAGTAGAAAGAAACATTTCATAGAAAAGAACGACTCAGCGCGCAGTTACCAGAATTTCCACATTGATGGGACGGCTTTGGCTTTTGTCCTTTAAGCTGAAAATTTTGGACACAACAGTCAGAAGCAGCCGCAGACAACATCAAACATTTCAAAGACCAAAAAAAATAAAAAAATACGAGTACAGCTAACAAAAAACAAACGCATATGATTATCTTATAAAAACAGAGTGAGAGAAGAAAAAAAAAAGCACAAGATAATTTAAAAAACGCAAAGCTCCGAGAGCAAAAATAATTCATTTGGAAACAGAAACGTTTAAACAAATCAAACTGTACAAAATCTCTTTGCCAAAACTGTTCACAAATTGAAACAAAGATACAAAAACTGATCAATCAACGAAACACAAACAGCCCTATAAATGAAGACATTATACACAGCTCGACAAAATATAAAATAAAACACAACTAAGCAAAACAAAATAAATAGACTGCAGCAATACTGATAAAAAAAATTCCTAAAAGACGTTTTACTCAAATTAGAATTCAAATCTGAACATCAAAGAGACTTTTTAAAAAACTCTGACAATCCCACCCCTAAAGCCTAGCCATCATCAATAACACATCAGTAACTTCAAATTTAATTTCTTTGTGATTTGATAATTTTCGTAGTCTCTCAACATGTCCACTGTCCTTACTTCAGATTATTACGAGAAGCTAAAGATTTAAGGACATGTCAATATCTCAGACAATCGTAACAAATCTCTAAATAAATATCTAAACACTTGCTCACACCCCCCTCCCCCTCCAACCCACAATAGAAAATACAAAAATTCCCAACAAAGACATATAACAAATATCAAAAATAGTAAAAAATACCCTGATCTCGCCACTGAATGTAATTGGAAAGAACATGGAACTCATTCAATTAAAAAAAACAACCAAACAGATATGGGACGGGGAAAAGACTGCAACTCCTTCCTCTTTCTGAGCAAAGATCTGTCGACAGGGGTCACCAGTGGCTGCCTTCACAAAATTAAAAACTCATTCTATTTCTCCCCTTTTTTAAGCAAATTCTTGTGACCCCACGAAGGCTAGCTATATCAAGACACGCCACTTGTGATCACACGAAGGCTAGCTATATCAAGACACAGCACTTGTGACCACACGAAGGCTAGCTATATCAAGACACAGCACTTGTGACCACACGAAGGCTAGCTATATCAAGACACGCCACTTGTGATCACACGAAGGCTAGCTATATCAAGACACGCCACTTGTGATCATACGAAGTGCGAATATAAAGACACAGCACCAAAGCAAAGAAAAAAACACCCCAAAAAACTGCTCCCACCATGTGTACAACCCCCTCCCCTCCCC
>NW_004798026.1:15836-17562 GCF_000002075.1 Aplysia californica | reverse complement strand
ATATATACAGAGGGCTCTCCTCCACGTACATATTCTTCTCTACGAAGTTGGGGGACCCTGAGGACATATACATATACACATGCACACATTTATATATATAGCACATACATAGATATAATTATATATAACAATATATACAGAGGGCTCTCCTCCACGTACATATTCATCTCTACGAAGTTGGGGGACCCTGTGGACATACACACACACACACACACATATATATATATAGCACATACATAGATATACGTAGCGCGCTCATATGACCTTATGCAGTAAAAACCCATACTCTCTCCTCCACGTACATGTTCTTCTCTACGAAGTTGGGGGCCCCTGAGGACATACACACACATATATATAGATATATACGTATATAACAATATATACAGAGGGCTCTCCTCTACTTGATATATATATATATATATATATATATAGCACATACATAGATATACGTATATAACAATATATACAGAGGGCTTTCCTCTACATACATGTTCTTCTCTACGAAGTTGGGGGACCCTGGGGACATACACACATACACACACACATATATATATGTACGTATATAACATTATATACAGAGGGATCACATCTTCGTACATATTCTCTACGAAGTTGGGGGACAATGAGGACATACACACATACACACATATATATATATATATATATTTATGTGTGTATACACGTATATAACAATATACTCAGAGGACACGCATACATACATAAATATACGTATGTAACAAAATATACAGATGTGTAAACACGTATATAACAATATACTCAGAGGACACGCATACATACATAAATATACGTATGTAACAAAATATACAGAGGGCTCTCCTCAATATACATGTTCTTCTCCATGAAGTAGGGAGGGCCCGTGGATACACACACATATATATATATATACATATATATATATATATATGTATATATATATCTACACGTATATAACAATATATACAGAGGGCTCTATTCCAAGTACACGACTTCGAATAATCTGACAATTTTGATAGAGCAGATAGGTCCTTAGAAATTCTCCTATTCAGAATCCCAATTATAGACTAACAAAAATTCAGAATCACAGGCATTATGACCAGATTGGCACAGATTTTGTAGTTTTAAAAAAATACAAAAATTATGGATTCCGTCAAATTCGAAATTGTTTGCAAACTGCCCAGCGACAATCAGACTTACCGTTTGGCGCTCATATGACCTTATGCAGTTGCGAGCGCCGTAAAACCCTCTACTATTAAAAAAGTTTAAAAAAGACTCACCGTCCAGTCCGGGGTCATGGCGACCAAACTGGGGCCTCTCGGTGGTGGTGGTCGTCTTGGTGACCAGGGTGCCCCCCAGGGCCACAGAGCGGGCGACCTCGATACGTCGCCGTGGAGACAGCTGGTTCTTGGTGGCCGTTGTCATGGAGTCCAGAAGTAGGTCGGCTTCCGAGGGGTCCATGAACAGGAACTGGGGGGGCAAACAAGCGCGAAAAGGTTTACACCGACATCAGGATAAGATTATTTAGGTCAGTGAGAAACTTCAAATCTACGTTCTTTACTTCTTCGTTCGACATTTTAAAGTAAAATCCATACAAAATGCTTTTTTAGATGGACATAAATGGTATTGAGCATAAATGGATAAATTGATTAATTTATTGTGTCACAAAACGGTGGAATCAGACACTCATCAATTTTAAGGCTTGTAGAGTTATTGGTATCACCCAAAAGCT
>NW_004798026.1:14190-15402 GCF_000002075.1 Aplysia californica | reverse complement strand
GTACCCATTCCCACCTGGGTGAAGTGAGGAAAATTCGTGTAAAGTGCCTTTCCCAAGGACACAACGTCGGGCCCGCGGCTCGAACCCCCGACCCAGCAACCTCACCATTACGAGTTCGGTAGCCTCATCACTAGGCCACCGACCACGGAAACATGCGGTTTTCTTCTATTTCAATATTTAGACCTTCGCCTGCCTGATGTCACCTTGCTGATAGGAATTGTGAGGCATCGTGGTGGAATCAGGCTTTCGTCAATTTTTGGGCAAGTAGAGTTATTGGTATCATCTTAAAGCTTGCTCCCTTGTCTTTATTTGGATGAAAAAAATATCCATTTATCGTGAATACAAGTCGTGATATTTGTAAAAGAACGACGTGGGGGTCACTTGTTTTCCGGGGTAAAATTAATGAGAAAATAGTCGCCAAAGATTAGTTATTTCCTTAGCTTAAGAGTCCGTGGTAACTGAAAATTTACATTTTGTGCCTTTAATCAACGTTTTTCAGAAAAACCCAGACAGTAATGAGTTTTTTAATGGGCATGAAAGGTGTAGAGCCAAAAAACCAAAAAATTTGACAAAAATTCACAAACCTGCGGAAAAACGCAAGTTTCATCACTTAAATTATTTTTACAAGAGCCTGATTCCACTACGCTGCCTCACAATAGCCTAATGAGCAGAAAAATGTCGCGTCTTTACGATTTCTTCCTTTTGACGAGCGTCTCATTCCACCACGATGCCGCACATTTCAAAATGCTTACCTCAGCAGTGACAGTGCCAGTGTTGTACTCAAAGTTGCCAGGTTGGGGGTGCAGGCGAAGAATCTGGCGACTGCTGGGAGTCTTTCGCAGATCCTCGATGTAAACGATGGCTTCACCGATGAATTCGTCTGAAACACGAAAGAAAAAGAATATAAATTTGCAATGAGTTCTGACACACTTTTGATAAACTCTCTAAATCCAGCAAGCCGCTCCCAGTATCTCGCAGTCAGAACTGCTGTGTCGGTGAGCCGCTGGCTTGGGCACATTCTTTTACCACGACTTTGACATCAAATTACGTTCCAGCAATTGCCGAAAACAGATCTCTTTTTTTAGCGGGAGGTCATTCATTAGACGAGGAACTAAAAAAACAGGTTCACTTGTTTTAATTAAAGGACCCATTTAATGACATTTTTGTCATTTCTATATTTAGTACCAAAACAGGGCCTCAGTGTGGTGGGTG
>NW_004798026.1:11256-13366 GCF_000002075.1 Aplysia californica | reverse complement strand
ACGACCCACCAGCAACACCCTCCAACCACCCATGACCCACCACCAGCAACACCCTCCAACCACCCGCTACTTACCTCCCTGTGGCTTATCCTTGTCATAGACCTCCACTCTCACCTCCTGGGTGTCCTGTGTGACGTCACTGGACACAAACAAAACAAAACAAAATTGTCACAGAAAAATACATTCTAAAAACAAAACAAAACTCTCACAGAAAAATACATTCTAACAAAAATTCTGAACATAAATTGACATAAGAATAAAGAAATAGACACACAATAGGATTCATAAATGTGTTGTATACATCACATACTGAACCTTAAAAAAACAAGATCCCATAAACTTATGTTAAATTTCTCAAAAAATAAAATAGGACCCGTAAGTCTGTCTTAAATACGAGCGTATCTCAGTAATTGTAAGAGTTTCGCTACCTCTGTGCTTTCTTGTTGTGTCTCCATTTTTTTAAGCAGTGAAAATGTGGCTTCTTCTTAAGCTCACTCTTTGTTTCGAACTGTTCTCACAAAAAAAATGGAGATACGACAAGAAAGCACTCAGGTCGCAATATGTTCCATAAATTTGTCTTAAACGTCTCTGAACAAAAACAACATTTTAAAACCCTAAAAAGCTTAAAGAACAGCAAAAAGAGAGAGCTGGAGTCACATTGTACAAAAAAAACAAAACCAAGACGTGACAAGGGGCAGGTAACTCACAAGAGGAAGTGCTCGTCCCAGAAGGGATGCTGGGTGTTCTTGACCACGCTGGTGGCGTAGCCCTGGACAGGCTCATCAGTGGACAACATGCACACCGCGTTGGCCGCTCCTGGTTGGAGAGAAGAAAAATCCGAATGTACTCTTTTATTACCTTTAATGTAGGTGCCTTTTTTTTTGTGCCTTTAATCAACGTTTTTCAGAAAAATCCACACTGAAAAAGAGTTCTTTAATGGGGATGAAAGGCATTGAGCCAAAAAACAAAAATTTGATAAAATTTCACAAACCGGCAGAAAAATACAAGTTTCTTCACTTTGATTATTTTGACGAGAGCCTGATTCCACCACGCTGCCTCACATATATACATACATAAATACATAAATACAGAGACAAATTACACTTTACAGATCTCCATTAGGAAATGTTGATCAAAATGGTAAACATATATACATAGTAGCCACTTAGTTACATGACACCAGCGCGTGCAGTGTAGTCCAGTAAAACTAATATTGTTTTATTGCTCATACACACAGGGGTATAAGTCGCTTGTAAACAGATGTTAATTTATCTGTACTTACTTAGTTCCCAACTAGCTCTCACGGGCTAAATTGAGGGCAAGCGAGGCAGGGGTAGGCCCAGAACAACATACTTAGGGAACCTAAACAAATGGATAACAGGGAAAGATCAGGGAAACATAGCTTTTTTGAGAGCATCCGAGCTAAGGAATGAATGGAGAACCATGATCGCCGATGTCTGTCACAGATCTGGCACTAGATGGTGATAGTTCACAACTTGACATTCGGTCAAGTCTTTACAACATAATAATTAAACACACAAATATAGCCTACATAGAAAGAATACTAAACACACAATCTTTTTTTTTTTTCATTTTTGACAGGATGACCGGGCCACTTACCGAGCTCCTTGACTGCCAGACCGTTGGCCTTGATGACCTTGACCAGCAGACGTTTGTCGCCCACCATACGGGGAGGTTTGGGCGGGGCCGAGTACATCTGTGTAGTAGTAGAGGGAGATGGTGAGAGGTGAGAGGTGAGAGATGTGAGGTGAGAGGTGTGAGTGAGGTGGAGGAGTTGGTGAATGGGCAGAGTACATCTGTGTAGTAGTAGAGAGGAGAGGTAAGAGGTGAGAGTGAGTGAGGTGGAGGGGTTGGTGAATGGGCAGAGTTCATCTGTGCAGTAGTAGAGGGAGACGGTGAAAGGTGAGAGTGAGTGAGGTGGAGGGGTTGGTGAATGGGCAGAGTACATCTGTGCAGTAGTAGAGGGAGACGGTGAGAGGTGAGAGTGAGTGAGGTGGAGGGGTTGGTGAATGGGCAGAGTTCATCTGTGCAGTAGTAGAGGGAGTGGTGAGGGGTGACAGGTGAGAGGTGAGAGGTGAGAGGTAAGAGG
>NW_004798026.1:9196-10554 GCF_000002075.1 Aplysia californica | reverse complement strand
GTAAGTGTGTACGTGTGTCTGTGTGTGTATGTGTGTGTGTCTTTGTGCGCATGTGTTTCTGTGTGTGAGTATGCGTGTCTGTGTGTGCATGTGTGCATGTGTGCATGTCTGTGCATGTGTGTGCATGCATGCATGCATGCGAGCGTGTGTGCATGTGAGTGTTATCCTTATGCAGGCTGTACTCACAGAGCTCTGAACGTTGAAAGTTTCCACGGGTTCAAACACACCCTCCGGGCGAGACTGCGGGCGCACACGCTGCTGGTCGCGACGGGGGACCTGGTCCACCTGCTGTTGCAACAGCCCTTGCTGCTGTTTGGACAGCTGCTGTTTGTTGGTGATGGGGATGCTCTGGGGAGGGCCGCATACAAAGAAAAAGAAAGTAAATTAAGGGTGGCAAAACTTTATGAGGACATTCATGCTGACTATTTGACAGAACCAAAAGACAACCTGTCTTTAGGTATATTTTCGTTGTTTGTTTTAGTAGAGGTTTTACAGCACTTGCAACCGCATAAGGTCATATGAGCGCCAGAAGATTAAAGGTGTTACAAGAGAGTAACAAACATAAAAAAGAAGGATGGGAGATAAGGACGATAGATGTTTGATAGAAAAGAAGAAGCAAACCACACCAGAGCACCCGCCAACCACCCACGGTATATTTTCGTTGTTCACACAAATTTTTCCTTCTATTTTTTTTGGTTGACCTTGTTTGAAAGCTAAAAGGTCAAGCAACATTAACAGGCACACTAAGAAATAATATACAAATTCGTGTTTCTGGTTTGTGAATGATGGTTTGAAATGTGCTGTAACGATGTCTTTGGTCTGCTGTCGGACATAGTATGTGTTCGCTGCTGCATCTTTGAAGGGATACAGGAGAGGTTGTGATAATTTAGTTTTAGTAAGTGTTTTATGGCACTTGCGACACAAATAGGTCATAATATGACACAAATAGGTCATAATATGACACAAATAAGTCATAATATGACACAAATAGGTCATAATGTGACACAAATAGGTCATAATATGACACAAATAGGTCATAATATGACACAAATAGGTCACAATATAAGTGCTGAAGATAAGTGGTGATACTAGAGAGTAATGTAAAAAGAAAAGGAAGAAGAGATAGAGATGACAAATGTTTGACAGAAAAAAAGGAGCAAACCACACCAGAACACGCGCCAACCACCCAAATAGGTTGTGTAGAAAAAAGCAAACAGTGTGAATGAAAGAAAAGATGAGAGGAGAGGTAGCGAGAGAAGAAAAAAAAACAGGCAGAGAGAGAGTGAGAGAGAGAGAGAGAGACAGAGAGAGAGACAGAGAGAGAGAGAGAGAGACAGAGAGAAAGAAAGAGAGAGAGA
>NW_004798026.1:4509-8692 GCF_000002075.1 Aplysia californica | reverse complement strand
AGTAACAACACCAACAACAAAAACAACAACAGCCACCACCACCATGACATCAGCTACAACAACAACAACAACAACAACAACAGTAACAACACCACCACCAACAACAACAACAACAGCCACCACCACCACGACAACAGCTACAACAACAACACCATCAACAAGAAAACCACCACAACCACCATCATCACCTGCACGGGCTCGTTCTGCACAGAGACGTTTCTGATGGGCGCGGCAATCGTCTCAGAGACAGGGATTACGGCCGCGACGGGAGCGTCCAGCTGTTGTTGCTGTTGCTGTTGCTTTTGTAGCTGTGGTTGCTGCAGCTGCTGTTGCTGTTTGCCCTGCTGGGGGGGCTGCTTCTGAGGGATGGCGCTCTGAAAGCCGCTGCTGTTGCTGCCGCTGCCTCCTCCTCCTCCTCCCCCAGATTTCGGCGGAGCTGGTTTACCCTGAGGAGCGCCAGATTGTCCTTGACCTGTGGGGGTGTAAAGATAGCCGTCACTTTGTGATCATTTTTGTTTTGTTTTTGTCTTTGTTTTGTTTTGAATTTTTAAATGTGGGTCTTCCCAATTTCTAACTTCTTTTCCCCCTTGGAGATCGTCGGACGAGATGCTAAAACATTCCAGAACATACAATTCCCCTGACAGATGCTAAAATTTTCCAGAACTTACTAATCCAACAACTGATGCTAAAACATTCCAGAACATTCAATTCTCCCGACTGATGCTAAAACATTCCAGAACATACAATTCTCCCGACAGATGCTAAAAATTCCAGAACTTACTAATCCAACAACTGATGCTAAAAACATTCTGGAACATTCTCATCCTCCTGGGAAACACTTCAGCACAAGTTGCCATTTCACTCGATCAAACACAAACAAAATCTTTTACTGCCTTGGACGGTTTATTACCTGTATCACCTGTTCTGGGCAACAACGTAATTGCACACCGGACAGGTCCATAAGTGCTCAGTTCCCCCCCCGCACCAAAGCCCGCAAGGTATCCATACTGATTGTTCCGGTGGCTGTCTGATTATGGCGACGTCTTTCCTTTCCAGATAACCGTTCCTTTCCTCCCTCTCCCCTCTCTATCCCCATTTCCCGCATCCTAATGACTGCGTTGTGTTCTGCTGTCCCCATGTCTTCTTCATCCCGCAACTTTTTCTCCAGGGTCTTCAACTCTTCTCCTTTGTCAAATTTCATCTCACCATCAACTACGGCACTGCCTGCCAGCCTATCAGCCTCCTCATTGCCTTTCACTCCAGAGTGCCCAGGACAGAATATCCACATGATGGCTCTAAGTGACGAGACGGTTTAACATTCCCCAAAGAGTGAAGAAAAGAAAATTTGTATAAAGTATTTTTTCTCAAAGAAAAAACATGGGGGTTTGACCAGCGTTTGAACACATGACCTTATGGATAAAATTCTCGAAGTGTAAGTATGAAGCTGCGGATGCAAATCTATCAGTCTGTTTAATGTTGTTGTTGTTGTTAGCGATCCAGTAGCATCTGAGCGTTAACTCTTCTGCATGATGCCATTCGGCAGTCTATTTAATCATAATAATAAATAAATAAATAGCATTTGTATAGCGCATACCCTCCCCCCCACTCAACAGCAAGCTCTATGCACTTTACACTATGTTATTACCCCAGTAGACTGAGGAACACTCACAAACATTCTCAGCTTCCCCGGAAGCATACGGTGCAAGCAGCAGATTAAGCGCTCAAACACTAACGAACTGATAAGATCTTTCGTTGTCTATAGCTGGGTACCCATTCCCACCAGGATGAAGTGAGGAAAATTTGGATCAAGTGACTTTCTCAAGGTCACAACGTCGGACCCCTGACGGGATTCGAACCCACAACCTATACGGTTGCGAGTCCAAGAGCCTAACCACTAGGTCACTGACTCCATTTGAGAGAAAAGCATACAAAATTACAAATAAATCACAGACCAAAGGGCTCAAATCAAGATGGCCACTGGATCGGAAAAAGTAAAGTAAAAATACAGACAGACCGACAGCTCAATGTAAGACACCGTCATACGTCACTTTTCAAAACGGCGTATGGCGGGCTCTTACACTAAAGCAATCGAAACATAGCTACAGTCACTCTGACCCTGACCTGCTCCTCCCTCGGGACCTTGACCTTTGTCCTGCGGCAGGGTGTGAAGGTCGCCGGGCATGAGCAGGTGGGTGACGGTGAAGGTCGTCTTGGCCAGGATGATGGAGTTACGAACGTTGGCCTCCACTACACCCAGGTCTACCAGCTCATCCGCTTCCTGGGGGGGACAAAGTTGTGAGGGATAAGTAGGGTTAAATCATCAGTGAGAACATATTGTGTGGTTAGGGTTAAATCAGTGTGTAGGATAGTTAGGGTTAAATTAGTGAGATCATATTGTGTGGGATAGTTAGGATTAAATCACTGAGAACATGTTGAGTGGGATAGTTAGGGTTAAATCACTGAGAACATGTTGAGTGGGATAGTTAGGGTTAAATCAGTGTGTGGGTTATTTAGGGTTAAATCAGTGTGTGGGATAGTTAGGGTTAAATAAGTGTGTGGGATATTTAGGGTTAAATCAGTGTGTAGGATAGTTAGGGTTAAATCAGTAAGAACATGTAGTGTGGGATAGTTAGGGTTAAATCATTGAGAAGATATTGTGTTGGATAGTTAGGGTTAAATCGGATCACTGAGAACACATTGTGTGTTACAGTACAGGTCAACTCATAGCAAAACACTTAATAAGTTAATTCACCAAGAACAAATTGTGTGGTGTGGTAAAGAGTAACTCATTGTGAGATACGTAATGGGTTAACCCACAGAAAACAAATTGTATGGCACTATTAAGGTAAACTCATTGAGAAAAAATTGCATGGTATCATCACATCATTGCCTTTCTCACCCTGCACCAGGGTATAGACCACGGACAAATACTTTCCACCTTTCTCTATCCTAGGCTAGCCTCTTGACGTTATTCCATGTCCTGCTGATGCAGAAGCTTCTCCGTCTCCCAAGATCGAAAAATAAAAAGCTGTGTTTGTCCGTGTTTCTGTAAATTACTGTTGTAAACTCATTGTGAACAAATTGTGCGGTTTGCTCACAGTCAAGTCATTGTGAGATACCTAACCGATCACCTGAGATAAAAATTGCACATTAAAACAAACTGCTACCGGCGGGGTCTATGGTGCAGCAGTTAGGCGCTTCACTGTCACACACAGGACACCTGAGTTCAATTCCCAAGTGAGGGAGAATGTTTTATCGAGCATCTCTGCCTTTCTGCTGAGATGTATCCCTCTCAGCCCATGGCTCTGACAGGCATGGTCCAAAGCCCGCCCCCTAAATGATGTATCATATTTTGATGGGGACGTAAAATCATTTGGACTATTTTCTTTTTAAGTTGACTTTACAGGGCATAATGTCTACTTGCACAAGATTCTGTAACCCGGCAAAACCAAGGGCAGTCATAACCAAGGAAAATAATTCAGGTATTACTTCTGCAAGCTACTTCTTAATCGTTATTTGTTTCCCTTGGATGACAATCAGCAGGCGCTGTTCATAGACATGTAGGCGGATACGACTGTACCACCATTTTAGTAAATAAACTCTTACTTCATGAGCTTAGATCTATTCCCAGCTTTGGCATAACAACTTTATTTTAAAACATGTACAAATTATCATTTTCCTCATAAAAATCCCATAAGCAGGAATTATCCCCCAAATTTTAAGAGAAGTAGAAAGAACTAATTTGATGTGTGAAGAGACAGATGTGGTATATACAGGCAAGCTGAAATGAGGTAAATAAGAAACAACAATATGCAGCATAGTCAGTAGACTCCTCTGAGTTCAATAAATCACTAGATCTAGTACTTGAGTAAAGCCGTTTCTGATTTTTAAAAATAAATAAATAAGGTAGTGTCAGAAAAAATGGAACAAACTAAACAACACACCAAAAGAGATAAAGACAAAAATAGAAAATAATGACTTATCGCTACTTTAAAATTAGAAAGTTCTATCTGCTCAGTACCTAGTTTTGAGGAATTTGCCGCAAAAAATGTTTGATTTTCACAACGTATCAAGCTTCTTCAAAAGCAGTCCTTTGAACATCTCGATAACGACTCCAAATAATTTTATGATTCTGATAGAGCGGATAGAACATTAAATTGATTTTTTACCTCATGGTCTTCAT
>NW_004798026.1:1296-2578 GCF_000002075.1 Aplysia californica | reverse complement strand
ACAAACAAACAAACACACAGCTAAAAGTATCGGGTCCACTGACCGTTCCCTTGAGGCGGAGGACAGACGCGGTGACGTTGGTCAGCTTGACCCCCTCATGTGTCTGTTGGCTGGCAAATACCACGAAGGACAAGTCCCTGGTCTCCAGCTTGGCGTGGATGATCTGTCAGGGAGCATGGTACTAATTTATAGATACATGTATCTGTCAGGTATCACAAAACTAATATATAGATACATGTATCTGTCAGGCGTAACAAAACTAATATATAGATACATGTATCTGTCAGGGAGCATGGCACTAATATATAGATACATGTATCTGTCAGGTATCACAAAACTAATATATAGATACATGTATCTGTCAGGCGTAACAAAACTAATATATAGATACATGTATCTGTCAGGGAGCATGGCACTAATATATAGATACATGTATCTGTCAGGTATCACAAAACTAATATATAGATACATGTATCTGTCACGTATCACAAAACTAATATAGATATCTGTCAAGCAGCAGGAAACTGATCGATACATTTCTGTCAGGTATCACTAAACTAATCTATACATATCTGTCAGGGAGCAAGAAGCTAAAATATTAATACATTTCTGTCGGGTATAACAAAACTAATATATAGATACATTTCTGTCAGAGAGCACGACAGGGAGCAGGAAACTAATCTATACATATCTGTCAGGTATAACAAAACTAATCAAGATATCTGTTTGGGACCAAGAAACTAATATATAAAAAGACATCTGTCAGGTATCACATAACTAATCAAGATATCTGTCCCGTGTCACAAAATTAATCAAGATATCTATTTGGGATCATGAAACTAATATATAAAAAGACATCTGTCAGGTATCACAAAACTAATCTTAAGATATATTTAATGACCGAAAACTAATCTACAGTTCTATCATGTAAGGCAAAACTAATCTACAAATCAAACAGGGGTCATGACACTGATCTAGAATATCTGTCAGGTATTCATCATCATCATCATCCAGCGCCAGATCTGCGACAGACATCGGCGATCATGGTTCTCCATTCATTCCTTTGCTCGGATGCTCTCAAAAAAGCTATGTTTCCCTGATCTTTCCCTTTTACCCATTTGTTTAGGTTCCCCAAGTAGATTGTTCTGGACCTACCCGTGCCTCGTTTACTTTCAACTTTGCCAATGACAGATAGATGTTCAAGACCTTTACATCTATTCAGGTGTCCCAAAAAACTGCATTTGTCGTTTTTTGATTGTTTTTAACATTGAGCGTCCCACGT
>NW_004798026.1:0-1196 GCF_000002075.1 Aplysia californica | reverse complement strand
ATGTATCTGTCAGGGAGAAGGAATCTAATTTATAGATACATGTATCTGTCAGGGAGAAGGAATCTAATTTATAGATACATGTATCTGTCAGGGAGAAGGAATCTAATTTATAGATACATGTATCTATCTGTCAGGTATCACAAAACTAATATATAGATACATGTATCTGTCAGGGAGTATGACACTAATATATAGATACATGTATCTGTCAGGTATCACAAAACTAATATATAGATACATGTATCTGTCAGGGAGTATGACACTAATATATAGATACATGTATCTGTCAGGTATCACAAAACTAATATATAGATACATGTATCTGTCAGGGAGCATGGCACTAATTTATAGATAAATGTATCTGTCAGGTATCACAAAACTAATCTAGAGATATCCGTCGAGGAGCAGGAAACTAAAATAGGTGAGGCATCGTGGTGGAATCAGGCGCTCGTCAAAATATGGAAATCAAAGAAAACAGCAGTTTTTTCCCTGCTTAGCAATTTTTATCATATTTTGGTTTTTTGGCTCAACAGCTTTTATGTCCATTTACAAACACATTCCTTTGAGTATTTCACAAAAAGAACGTTGATTAAAGGCACAAAAATATAACTTTACAGTTTCCATGGACTCTCCAGCTTTGGAATTTACCAAGCTTTGGCGGACATTTTCTCGCTAATTTTACCTCTTAAGCCAGGTGACCCCCACCTCCTTCAATCCAAAAATATCTCCACTTCTATTGAAGATGGATGGGTAATTTTTTCATTGAAAGCAAGACAAATGAACAAGCTTTAAAATGAAGCCAATAGCTCAACATACCCAAAAATTGACAAGAGCCTGATTTCACCACGATGCCTCACAATTATAGATACATTTCTGTCAGGTATCATTAAACTAATCTAGGGAGCAGGAAACTAAAATATTAATACATTTCATCAGTGTCAAGTACGTGTCGGTGACACGGGGCTTAAGTGGGTGGTCACTGATGGAGCGTGTCCTTGAGCACGACACGACAACCCTAGCTCGAAAAACAGGGTGCTGCACAGTGGTGGTCAGCAGAGGTGTGGTTGTGAAATTGTTCTATATAGGTGTAATATTGTGTATCTATGTTTGTATTTACATATGTATTTATGTATGTATGTATCGATAAATATTATATGTATTTATGTATGTATGCATCTGACAGTCTATCTGCCTAT
>NW_004798025.1:371082-372629 GCF_000002075.1 Aplysia californica | reverse complement strand
CTTTGATTATTTTGACGAGAGCCTGATTCCACCACGCTGCCTCACATATTAATCTCTCCAGGTGTTATAACTAGATCTAGTATCCATGAATTCCTTCCCGTCTTCGCTTTTCTCTTTTACCTTAGGCCTGTGGGTGGATGACGGGTGCTGTGGTGTGGTTTGCCCCTTCTACTTTCCTGTAAAAAGTCTGTTGTCCTAAATCTCTCTTCCTTCTTATGGTTGTAATATTATATCACCATTAATAGGTAACACCTTCTAATCTTCGGCACTTATAATAATGACCTAAGTGGGTGGTGGCGGGTCATCTGGTGTGGTTTGCTTCTTCTTCTTTCCTATTGAACATCTATCGACCTTATCTACCCTCCTTTTTTGGTTCTCAGCTAAGTTGATGAATCAATGCGGAGTGAGTAGAAGCGGATGAGAATTAACCCAAGGATCTAACCGGTAATAACAGTGTGGGGAACGTTTATCCTGAACATCGAGGGATCTCGCTACCTTCAAACTACAAAGTTTTGCATAAAACTACAAAGTTTTATCATAATACATATCTGCAATATCTGCTCAGTAGCTATATCTAGTTTTGAGAAATTTGAAATTCAAAAATTTGGATTTCACATCAAGGTCAAGCTTTTTCAAATGTAAATCTTTGAACATCTTGATAACGCCTCCGAATATTCTTAAGATTTTAACAGAACAGATAAACAACATCAATTGGTCTCCGATCTATATAGGTCGAAACGGCCAATAATGTGAGATAGAACTTTGATATCTTAAGTTAGCGAACTGTGGGCTGGGGGCGGGACAGCAGTATTTCTAAAGTCTGGGTGTCAAATTTCATCGCACCGGCGTCTGTGGTGTAGTGGTTAGACGCTCTGCTATCACACGTTGGAGACCCGAGTTCGATTCCCGAGTGGGGAGAATGTATTTAATATTTCGAGTATCTTGGTCTTTTGGCTGGGATGTTGTATCCTTCTCGGCCCGGGTTGGCCCTGCTTGGCAGAGTCAGAGCCCAACTCTTAAGTTATCGAAATGTGAGGCTCGTTAAAATAATCAAAGTGAAGAAACTTGCATTTTTTCACAGGTTATTGAACTTTTATCAAATTTGTGTTTTTTAGCTCGACACCTTTCATGCCCATTAAAGACTCATTTCTGTGTGGATTTTTCTGAAATGCGTTGATTAAAGGCACAAAAATGAAAATTTTGAGTTACCACGGACTCTTAAGCTGAGGAAATAACTAATCTTTGGCTGCCATTTTTTCACTAATTTTACCTTCTAAAAACAGGTGACCCCACCTCCTTCGTTCGCAAATATCTCGACTTGTATTCAAGATAAATGGATTTTTTTCCATCCAAATAAAGACAAGTGAACAAGCTTTAAGATGATACCAATAACTCTACATATGCCCAACAATTGACGAGAGCCTGATTCCACCACACTGACTCGCATATGACTTGTACTCAAGATAAATGGATATTTTTTTTCATCCAAATAAAGACAAGTGAACACATATAAGATGACACCAATAACTCTACATGCACAAAAGTTG
>NW_004798025.1:365160-366102 GCF_000002075.1 Aplysia californica | reverse complement strand
TGAGTGTGTGTGTGGGGGGGGAGTGGAGGGGAGAGGGGGAGGAAGGAGGGATACAGGTCCTTCCTTCCAGCTTCAATAACGGTCCATTTTTCAGCACTTAAAGCACGAAGAAAATGTGAAATTGCCGTCGTTAACGGGTGAAACAGCCCAGGACAGCGGGTGTCGGAACCCATTTGCTTCCAGGCCCTTGAGGAACGGCCAAATTGCGGGCGGTGTCTGAGGGGCAAAGCTGGGCAATGAGTCGCTTTAGCAAAATCCGGATAATAAGTTAGTGCACCTCTTTGGTGAAAAATAATATTGTTATGAACCGCTTCAGCAAATGGGGTAGAACCACTTCGACAAACAGATTAGAACCCCTTCAACAACTTTAAGGGTGCACCCACTTCGGCCAACGAGATAGGAAAGCGAGTTCAGAGTCTTGAGTTCGGATAATATTATATTTAGAATTATCCGGTTATCCGGATATATTTTTTTTCCGGATTTTGTCCACCACTACTGAGGGGAAAGGGAGGAAAGGGCGCGTCATAGTGAGAGCTCTGGTGTCGCAGTCTTCTGTGCTGGACTGGCGGGCAGGCACCGCTCGTTTTCCTGGCGTTTTGGGTGTCAACCTTTATTGCTATGCGGGGTCTTGACATTCAAGCTGGTGGGTGGGTGGGTGGTGTCGAAGCATCTTCAGTTTTAGTAGAGGTTTTACGGCGCTCTCAACTGTATAAGGTCTTAATATGAGCGCCAGAAGATTAGAGCTGTTACAAGAGAGTAACAAACATAAAAAAGAAGAAGGGGAGATAAGGATGATAGATGTTTGATAGGAAAGAAGAAGCAAACCACACCAGCGCACCCGCCAACCACCCAAGTCGAAGTACACAGTATCTATTCGAAGACGTCTCCGACAGAGATAGACCAATCAAATTACTTCGTGCCACTAGACCAAGTAAAACAATC
>NW_004798025.1:362437-363823 GCF_000002075.1 Aplysia californica | reverse complement strand
TCTCTCTCTCTCTCTCTCTCTCTCTCTCTCTCTCTTTCTCATTATCTCTCATCTTTTAAACTCTCTCTCTTTTATCCTCCAAACTCTCTCTCTCTTCCCTCTCTCTCTCCCTCTCTTTCTCTCTCTGTGTGTCTCTCTCTCTTTGTCAGATAGAATGTTTGTAATTCTGAGATAGGGAAATCCTGCGTCCTGCCTGTACTTATTCCCCCCTCGTCTAACTCGCTCAGAGAGCTGATGTTCTGCGGGCGGTTGGAGGGTGCTCTTTTGTGTGGTTTGCTCCTTCTTACCTATCAAACATCTTTCGTCCTTATCTCCCCTCCTTCTTTTTCGCGATTGTTACTCTCTTGTAACACCTCTAAACGTCTGAGCACTTATGACCTTATTGTGTTGCAAGTGCCGTAAAACTCGTACTAAAACTAGAAAAAAAGAGATTTTCTGTACGTATCCCTGTCCTTGATGCACCGGAACTGATCTGTCCCTGGTGAAATGGCGCCGTTGTCGTGTTGCGCTCACCAACGTAAATTAGCGTCCCTGGCAACCACCCCGCCATCTGATGCAGACAGCCGGGCCAACTGGCAAGTCTTGCTGCTGCGTCCGGCTCGGAGATAATCCCTACAACCTCCTGTGCCAGGATGGCAGGGGAGAGACATCGTGCTGAAATGAGGCGCTCGTCAAAAAAAAATTATTTAATGAAATTGAAGGTACCGGCTTTTTTCCCAATCACTGGTTTGATATTCTTGAACTCGAATTTTTTTCTTTTTTGGCTCCGCACCTTTTATGTCCATTCAAAAACACGTTTCTGTGTGGATTTTACTCTGGAAAAACGGTGACCAAAAGCCTCAGAAAAATGTAAATTTTCTGTTTCCTAAGACTCTCAAGCTTGTAAGTCACTGAGATTTGGCGCCATTTTCACTCTAAATTTACCTCTAAAGTCAGGCGACCCCTGCCTTCTTGGATTGCAAAGAAATATCTCGACTTCTAATCAAGATAGACATGTGTTATTTGTTTTATCTAAAGCAAGACAAATGAACAAGCGTTAACTTAAGATGATACCAATAACTCCACACGCCTCTAAATGGACGAGCGCCTGATTTCACCGCGTCGTGACACCTTATATATACTGGTCCGTCCCTCTCTTGGAAGATCTCTCAGATAACCGCTACGCCCAGTCGCATTACTCAACACGAGGTCGTGGGGGAGTTTGGGAAGGAGAGAAGGAAGAATTTAGAAAGAAGAATTTGGAAAGAAGAGAAGGAAGAATTTGGAAAGAAGAGAAGGAAGAATTTGGAAAGGAGAGAAGGAAGAATTTGGAAAGAAGAGAAGGAAGAATTTGGAAAGGAGAGAAGGAAGAATTTGGAAAGAAGAGAAGGAAGAATTTGGAAAGGA
>NW_004798025.1:359439-360933 GCF_000002075.1 Aplysia californica | reverse complement strand
TACTACTACTACTACTACTACTACTACTACTACTACTACTACTACTACTACTATATATATCACTACCAACCATGACGACGACTGTGAGGTAGGTATCTAGATATTACAGCAACTGTATGAAAAGGTAGAGCAAACAAACACAAATTACCAGGAAGCCACATCGGCTCTTGTTTCGCCATTAGCTCCTCAACGAGCTCCCACTGATCCCGGTAGTCGTAAAGAGTCAACCCACGACTCAAGTGCATAAGTCCAGCCTGGAAGAAGGTGGTGGTGGTTGTGGAATAAATGACAGAGGAAGGGAGGAGGGTGTGGTAGGTGGGAGGATAAAGGTTAAATTTTCTTAAATATTCTATCAGAGTTAAAACTCTTCTGAAATAAGTCAGCAACATTTAAATTAGAAAATATTTCATTTTCTGATACTGCGCTGTTCGTGTTTGATGTTAGGTGCTGATATAACACAGGTTTAACAATTTGTTACAACGTTCCTTACCTATACATTACACTATTAAACTCAAAATTTGCCATTTCAGGAGCTGAGAACAAATGTGAGGCAGCGTGGAATTATTGGTATCATCTTACAGCTTGTTCAATTGTCTTTATTTGGATGAAAAAAATATCCATTTATCTTGAATACAAGTCGAGATATTTGCGAATGAAGGAGGCGGGGGTCACCTGTTTTCAGAGGTAAAATTAGTGAGAAAATGGCTGCCAAAGACTACTTATTATTTCCTTAGCTTTAGAGTCCGTGGTAACTGGAAATTTTCATTTTTTATGCCTTTAATCTACGTTTTTTCTTAAAAATCCACACAGATATGAGTTCTTTAATGGGCATAAAAGGTGTTGTGTCCAAAAAAAAAAAATGATGAAAATTCACAAACCTGTGGAAAAATGCAAGTTTCTTCACTTTGATTATTTTGACGAGAGCCTGATTCCACCACGCTGCCTCACAAATGTGCATCCAGCTGGAGGGTTCTCTATTACGTCTTCCTTTTGTTTCAGCTCTCCTTTAGTTACGCTTATCGTCTTGCATTTTCCCAAGCTAAAGTACATCCTTTGAACAGTTCTTCACTTTAAGGTCGAAATTCTGCTCTGAACCAACTCTGAAATGTTGGTTTTTTTTTCATTATCCTAGGAATATTTCACCTAAGCCCGGGGAACTGACAGGGGATCTCACACCTGGCCTTCAAAATAGCCAAACAATGTGTCTAGTGTCCAGACGGGTGTCACGCTGCATAAAACTGTAGTTGTAAAATAATTGGGACAAGTAAAAATGATATCGGTTTGTATACATACGAACCTGGTGGCTCAACAGCATGGCAACTGTAACGTCTTCCTTGCCATTGGCGGCAAACTCAGGCCAGTAGTCACTGACTTTGCGCTGATAGTCTATGAAACCCCTAGGGAAGAGAAACATCCATCGCTTAAGTATTGTAGGACCGGAAAAAAAGCTGCTGCTGCTGCTGGTGATGATGATGATGATGATGATGATGATGA
>NW_004798025.1:358100-359339 GCF_000002075.1 Aplysia californica | reverse complement strand
TCTGTCTGTCTCTCTCTCTCTCTCTCTCTCTCTCTCTCTCTCTCTCTCTCTCTATATGTATCTGTGTCTGAGTGCGTCTGGGTATCTCACTGTCTCTCCCCCCTCCCCCCTCTCTCTCCTCCCTGAATCCGTCCCCCACACCACCACTCACCCTAAATACTCTCCCAATTTACCTTCGCCCCCTTTCTCTCTCTACATCACTCATCTCCCTCCAAAACATCTTCACATTAATTTCTCAGTTTCTACGTCGGTGTCTAACTACACATCCGCCCCCCAGACAACCTAACAAGGCTATCACCTCGAGCCTGTCATTCAAACCTTTGATCATTCTGGAATTTCTCAAGATCTTACATCGGCACCCAGGCAGACAAAATCCTTTACCATCACGAATGATTCCACGGGCTCGCAATGACAGGCACGTACAGCTTTTTTTCTTTTTTTTTTTTTTTTTTTTTGGGGGGGGGGGGGTACCACATCGAAAATGTGGTTTTATGGTACTTATATTATTTATATCAACTCATTTCATTTTCTTTCTGGCCAGGTCAGTTGGTATCATGCTGGACTACGGAGCAGGCGGAGTTGGTTCGAATTCCTTAGAAGACATTTTGAACTGGACTACGGAGAAATAAAGCTATACATAAAATGACAATTGATCCTTTTTATATATTTTGTCATGCTGAACAGCAACAGACAACAATCTAACAGACTAAAGTCTAACCCTCTGCACTGACAGCCTAGAACATACTGTGGACCCGTTGTCTAGCAACGACATGCATTTAGTTCAAACGTTTTTCCAGAGACTAGAGAAACTCATACTTGATGATGATGATGATGATGATGGTGATGCTGGTGATGCTGGTGATGATGATGATGATGATGATGATGATGATGATGATGATGATGATGATGATGATGATGATGATGATGATGATGATGATGATGATGATGATTGAAGAAGATTTGTTGTTTTTAAAAAAATCACAATCCTGAAGAAATCTATATGAGTGAAACGCTGAACCTATTCTATATTGCCATAAAACTTCCAAGGCTCAATTCTCCACCAACTTATTGTTTGTTTTATTCTTATCTTACTTACAATGAGGTAGTGTTCAAGATATATTTCGAATACTTCGAAAATGAAATCAAAATACACCCCAAACACTCACCTACAACATATTTTTGTAGTAATATTTTGAATATACGAGTAACTTTGGCAGTTCTGTCAAACGCACACATGCA
>NW_004798025.1:347536-357931 GCF_000002075.1 Aplysia californica | reverse complement strand
CACACACACACACACACACACAAACACACACACACACACACATACACACAGAGACAATTATGGAAAGCTCTCTATTGATTAGAACATGTTCTAATAAGAAGACAAGGGAGGAGAACACTTTACTTTTGCTTCATAAAGGGCCACGCCCTGCTGACGCTCTCAGGGTGCAGCCATCCCACTCGTTACCGGACGAAAGTGAACTGACGAAAAAACTAGAGAGCAAAACATAGCTCTTCAAAACCAGTTCATCCATATTTGTAAGTGACGGTGGGCATCCTGACGTTGTCGATCAGATTGCATAATTTTAAAGAACAATTTATTTGCTGCGTCGGCGTGTGCACTATAGCGTACAGTATGGTCACACCCGTATGCTAACAATGTCATATGATACTTGTTGACGTTGTTATTTGAGATGTAGGGGAAAGAGAGAGGACACAGAATTCTGAGCATTTGAGATCAGGAGTTTCTCTCTCTCTCTCTCTCTCTCTCTCTCTCTCTCTCTCTCTCTCTCTCTCTCTCTGTCGACACCTGCGTGTGTCGATGCTGTCTGACAATAACAAAGTCATGTCTTACAATTCCATGAAGTTGGCATGTCCAACAATATTGGGATAGTGGAAAAGGATATTCGCCAAAACGTGGTATACATTGTCTTTTCGACAAGAATAAAAAAAACCCAATTAATTTCAACCCCTTCTTCTTCTTTTTCTCTCTCTTCCCACTCCCTCCTACTTTTCGTCGTCGTCGTCGTTCTTGTCCTCTTACTCCTTCTCATTTTTCTTTCACCCCCCCCCTCCTTTTCCGAACACACAAACACTGGCACGCAGGTTGTTTATGTGAGAAGGTTGACAGAGAGATCAACGTGCAAAACAAAATATGCTTTCATTTTGTATTCAAATACTAACCGATCTGCAAGCATCCCAACAACAACAGCGGCCACGCCTTTAGTGCTGGACCAGAGCTGCGAAAGCGTGCCTTGTTGCCATGGTTTCTTTGATTCAACGTCTGCATAACCTCCCCACAGATCCACCAAAGGTTTCCCATGCCGGTAAACAGCGAAGCTGGCCCCAGGCTCTCGACCACTTTGCACATTTTTCCTGATGACACAAAAGGAAAGACGCTTTCAAAGTCCATTACATTCATGGATGCATCCATAGTTGTACACACATTGTGATATAAATGAATAGTATAATAATTTTCAAGCAAGATGAATCAGTGTACTCATACTATCCTGATAGTATGGCTTTTATTTTTAAAGGTCATAAGAAACCATTTTGCAAGTTGGTAAAGATGGGAGGAGTTTAATGGAAGATGGTAAAATAATCTGTATCTTTCTTTGATACAAAATAGAAGAAAAGTCCGTTTTCTTCGTATTGAGGTTCTAATTTGAGAGAACAAAGGATGTTGGTTGTTCTAAAAGATAGAATTAATTTTTCGTGTGCAAGTGATATCATGCGATTGATATAATATTGAGAAATCTCGATTTAAGTAGGGATTCGGCTTTTTACAACGACCTGGTAGCTGAGAGCGAAATGTGACTGTGTGTTTGGGAGAGAGCTGCATAAAAAAGAGATATAAAATAGGTCATTTCCATGGATGCCAAATGTAAATGAACTGTCAGCATACAACATAACTGAAGTTTGATTTCCCAAACTTCTTTCACTTTCATAGAAGATGTTTGTTTTGTCATTTGCCGATGGTTATTATTTTCTGAAGCAACATAATTCAGACCAACTAAATAATAAATTTGAATGACTCACTCAACTACTACAATTAATTATTAACAGACTTTTAAGAGAAGACAAAGACGTTACTTACTCAAATATTTCTTTCACCTCTTGGAAAGCAGGATGCACTTGACCTCCATACGGCACCTTTTCCTTAGGAAATATCCCTGAAGTTATGGCTCTCCAGCTGATAGCCAGCAGCACAAGGGCGGGAGCGGCACGAAGTAACCAGGACATCCTCGGGATAGTGAGGCTGCGGAGGAGAAACACTTCAGGATCATCTTCAGCTTTCGTGGGAGGTATATTGTCTTACAAATATTATCTTACTAGTGTTCTTTTTTTGTTCCTTGTCCTGATTTTGGTGCCACTATTTGTAAGTTTCGTAAACATGTGCCAACATGGTACAAATTGTCATGCGTCAAGAAAAGCAAAATAGGAAAAAATGGAATTGTTTGGTCTGTGGTGATGATTATTTTTCCAGCGTTTTAGATCTTTGGGCTCTCTGAGCATTCATCAGTTTTTGTAGATGTTTGTTTTCCAGTGTTCAGGTGAGGTAAAAAAAATTTTTTTCCACAAGACACAAATAGTTCATTCCAAAGACGGGGAAATTAGCTCACGCATACGCGAAAAGAACAAAAGAATGAAGGGAAATGACTGCTCTGAAATTAATACGACACATCTGCACTCAAATAAAGAATTGTGCTCTTTCTCCATGGTGCTTTCCCACTATTAGCGGTGTACTTACTGCTGTCTGCCCCGAAGGCTCTCTAATAACGCCCACCCCCTTCCCCCAAATACCGCCCCACCCCATCTGCAGAGAAGTTGATACTTTTACGCCTTACTAGATACAATATACGCCACTTCAAAAAAAAAAAAAATCATATGTATGAATAAAAAGAGAGAAACAGAGAAAAACAAAGAAGGGGGTGGGGTGGCTCTCTAACCGGAAGGAAATTGAAAGGAAATATTCGAGAAAGAACAAAAACATTCGTACTCCACTGCTACCTTTTTCTTGAAAAGGTTGTACTCTTGCGCAGTAAATTGAAGGTAAAGTCATTGTAAAATATATTACAACTACTTTAGCTCTTTTATTTTTTGTTTGTCCTTTTCCAATTTAACAGCACAGAGCTCATTAGAAGCATTATAAAGACCAACAGAAACGTAGCTTATTTCAGCCTGTATGGAGCAAAGCAGAGAAGGTAAAATTGTTGAAATTTGTAGTCAGCTGATTGCTTAGCCTCCAGAAATAGTAGAGGAGAAAATTAAAGGAGGTGTAAGAGGCTGAGGAAATGACGATCATTCTTTCCCCACAAGTGAACGATTGTGCCACGAGCGCAGGATTGAAAGTGGTATGTGGTTAAGTGTTGTGAGGGGTCGGAACGGAACAGTTATCTTGTGGTTATGACACCCCCCCCCCCAGCCTCTTCCAACAAAACAAGAGTGTTATGGAAATACCAACAAAGGCAGCCCACGAACAGGAAACGAAATCATTCTCATGGTGAAAGTGCTGGGACTCAATCGTTTTTACCCAGGCATGACAGTGAATACTGTAGTCGCTTCCGAAGAAACAGGTCATCGGGAGACAAAATGCAGTTCTTTATAAGGGGTGCTCACTGTGGATGGGATCGGGTCGGGTCGGGTCAGGTTGGAGGTGATCACCCGACTCGTTGCCTGAAAACAAACGTGTTTGTTTTTGAGGCGACGAGTCGGGCGCAATCGGCCTGTGCCACAATAGCCGCTTTGTGCCCTCAATCTGGCTAGCAAACCGCCCCCACCAGACCGGATCCCCCCAATGGGCGGACAGAGTTCTTATACGGGATGCCCTCTACCGCTGGATAGGGCCGATCGCCCGACTCGATCGCCTGAAACTGAAAACAAACACGTTTGTTTTTTAGGCGACCGAGCGATCGGCCGATCCCATCCGTAGTGGGCACCCCGTATTAGGGAGATTTCAAGTAACTCAGTTACCACCTGACTCCCCTTATTTATTCTATCATGAAATAATGGCCGTAGGCTAGGGGTTACTGACGCTCGAGGAAAAATAGTTTTTTTCTTTTTCTTTCTCTTTTTAAAAAAGTTTTTGTTGTAAATTAGCATGTGCATGAGTATGTCTGAGTGGTGTGCAATGTTTTTGGGTGCAAGAGACTCAGAGATTTCGGATTGAAACGACATAACAGTGTCACAATGATTTAATAGCGTATTGAAACTATGAAACTGCATCCGTCGCAACTCCGGGTGAGTGAAGAAACAGACTGACCATGAATGGGCCAGCTTTTATCATACAACCGGGAAATTTGATTACTCAAGACATAAAACCAACAATAACCAACAACAGAAAACAAAAGACGATTGCACAATAGAAAAAAAAACAACTACCAAGGGATTTACCAGCCAGCTCCGCTGAGCTCAGGTGCGGGTCTAAAAAAACGTTTTGAGCAGACGTGCAAGTAGTTAGTGCGGAGATTTCGACGTCCACTTGTATTCACCAACCCCTCTCATTTCATGTCATTCCCTCTTTCCTCCCATTTTGCATTTTTTGAAAACTGACCTCGTGTTATCAAATACGGTATTTCATTGTGAGAGAGTACCTACTCCCCCCCCCCCCCCACACAATTCCCAATTGTTTTTAAAGCTTCTTAACAGTATAGTTATTGTATTGTTCCAGCCTTTAAAAGCACCCCTTTGCACGTGAAAAGTATGATAAGCAACTCCGATAAAAGTTAATTTTCCTTCACTCAAAACGTGTTTTTAGACGGATTACTATTTCTACAGTGGGTTCTTAGGAGTACAAATTATAGAGAAAAAACAACTCTCTCACAGGGTAAAAACTGGTTCTTACGAGGGCCAGGTTCTTAGCGACATGCTCTAAGTCGGAGGCCTCTGTATTCTAATTGGCGTACATCATGAATGGTTAATTCATGCTTCAGTCGAATGTCAAATCGAATCCAGTTACCAAACAATCATCAATGTTGGAGTAGAAGTTGTAATCCCGGGTATGTGTGGGGGCGTGAGGGTATTTTGAAGTATTTGAAACTTATGAAACACTTTGAAAATAGACTAGATAAATCATTTACTCTAGAAAAGATGAATCATTGAATAGTTAAAATTATGTTGGGGCAGGAATGTCTCTGTTCAAGGTAATACTCCTATCGCGATTATGGACTTGGAACTATGGTATACAATTTTTTAAGGTTTGCCATTTTTTTTTTTACTAGAGACCAAAATCAACACATATACATACCAGAGCACAATGGTTTTGATCTTTAAATCAAATTATTGCAGAGAAAAGATTTCAAGCACTGGTCCCGGACTGTCGGTGGTTTGATTGCTGAATATTATCCAACTAACTATTTTCATATTTTATTTAGACCTACATTACCCGCATACAGAAAAATTAATTGACAACAAATCATGAAAAATAACGACAAAAGGCAAACACAACAACAATAACAACACTAAATACCCTACCCAAGGGCCTGCATCAGTAAGCTGCCTGCCTTCGTCTCATTTGACTTGAGGATGCTTTCGTGTTTGCCACAGTACTGAAGCATTTTGTTGATGGACACAGTTCTTCACTTTAGTACTTAAGTATTTAACCAACTCTTCTTCGCGTTAGTGGTTAGTAAGTAACCACTTCCAATAAGTCAAAGTATCACTTCACTTGGCCGATTGGAGCTGGCAACGAAACGACGCGCAGCGAAATTTTCAAACAATGAAGAATGCCAATGTTGCTTTTACGTTTGCGCTGATTTATCGAGATACGTAAAAACCACCAGAGGTTTAGCGTCTTCAACATGAAGTTATAGCGGACAATTAATTATTACATATGTGTGCGTTCGAAAGCAAATTCTGCGCATTAAATACTGCAGCGAGCTACTCCCTCGACGACGGGTGATAAAACAACACAACGGAAGAGGCCCTCGAGTCGAAGGGAGTCTCGCGGATGGAGGACCGGAAATCTACGCTCTGTTGACGTTATAGTATGTTTGTTTTGAAGGAAGATTTACGTGAGCTGCTTTCGAGCTGATTGCTGTCTGTGTTTGTGTTTTTCTGGGGTTTTACTTCCAGTCTCGTGGTTGAGCGCTCCACAAAACACTGGTTACAAACGAGCCATCTGTCGAATATGAAATAACACGGTTCCGCGACGGAACACTGGACAATGAGAATTTTAAATGACTTTTTCGAAAAAAAAATAAAGATACGTTAGAAATTCTAACATCACACAGATTCAAATCACAAGCTTCCCAGTTTCTGTCAGGTTCATCTTTAACAGGTCTGCAATGGACGGCTCGAGTTTTAAAAACTATTTTAGTATTTGAATCTTGTTGGGTTCTTTGTAAGTGTTTTACGGCGCTCGCAACTGCATAAGGTCATATGAGCGCACGGGACAAACATTTTCAATTGGTCGGAAATTCAGAATTTTGTCCGGGTGGCGGCCGAAGCCTACTCTTATCGACTTTGGACCACCAAGGGATCTATCTTTAACTTTAACGTGCGCAACTAGCACACGGGACCTCCGAGATTTTTTACCCTTGACGGAGCAGGCTAGAGGTAAATCTTCCCTACCCGAAAATCAGGGGTGTGGCTGAAAGACAGCCGTAAGAAGGAGCCAAGGAGTAGCAGTAGAAAGGCTGCAGAAAGAGTCAGGAGCCCAGTGGAGGGGGCAAAGGAGGAGAGGGAATGGGGGAAGAAAATGGAAACAAAAGCAGGCGACAGAATATTTCAAGAGAGAAGGAAAGAAGGGGAAAGGAGACAATTTTAGAGAAGAAAATTTTCGGTCGCTACCCGGATTCGAACCCGAGACCTTTGAATGAGAGGAAAACACCTTAACCTCTAGGCCACGAGAGCCCCTATTCGAGTATTGTGCCATCCTATCATTATAATAGTGCGTTAGCAGCATTTACGCTTTTCGAAAAGAGACTATTCTCTAAACTTTTCTAAAGCTTACTTTGAAGTTAGGCTTGCTTTATTAAAATGATGAGTTACGCTTTCCTGTTTATTCTAAATATGATCATGTTTTCAGTCTCAGCTAATGTGTTCGCTGCTGTTGTTCTGTCTATATGTGAATGCGATCATTGAACATAACATAAAGCTAGCCTCATCATTAGAAGCACACGGTGGTTTTACAAGCAATGCCATAGTGTACTAAACATTTTGTATTGATAAAAAAGGAAAATTCTGACGTCACACAAATAAATTAGTTTAAATATTTTATTTAATGTAGGCGTTTTTACGCCCCTATCGACAAAATTTAGATCATTTAGGAGGCGGGTTTCGGCCCTGCCTGTCAGGACCAACCCCGACTATTAGGTTTACATCATCCAGGGCAAAAAGACCTAGATACTCGATAGCAATTCTCCCGACTCAGGAATCGAACTCGGGTCTTCTGCGTTTGACTTTGACGACAAAGCGCCTGACTAGTACATGTACACCATAGTTGACGGTAAACTGGTTCACTCAAGGAGGAAGTTAAAATGGGGATGACGACTTCCCATCATTGGGAAATCCAACTTTTTGGGGGAGGGTTTCCCGTTTAAACGTTTTCCGTTTAACTCGCAAACAGTAATCGGAAGGGAAGTCGTGGCTCATGCAGTCATGTTTAATGTCTATGTGGGGGTGTTATCAGCGTTTGGGTCAGTTTAACTCATTTCATTTCCCCCTAAGCTCTCCTCGAATTGTTTCTTTTAATTTGCGAAGAAGACACTCATACCAGCACAGATGAACTGAATACGGCATTTGGGATTCTGAAATCAGATATTCTTACGACATGACCAGCCCTACTTTTAAGCCAAGAAAACAGGCTCTCGGCATTTTCCCGTCTGAGAACTTCGGTGTCTGGTATTTAGATCTAAGCCTGCTGCCGCCGCACGCACCCATTACTTGAGGAATTTGATGGGAATGAACGACAAAGCCAAACATCAGACTTGCTCTCTCACCTAGGTACAATGCAGTTGATGGCAAGATAGAGACAAGTCAATCAGTTTAGTATCAAGGTTCAGGAGGTTGTCGAATGTCCATGTGTATATCAGAGTAGCATAATGAGTATTCAACTTTTAAAGATCAGTCAACTGTTTTAAAATCCCTAATCAATATTATTGAGCAGATCGTCAGTTAACGATGTTTGTTTAAAGGGAAAGAAATACCAAATGAAAAAAAAAACACACTTCGAGACAGCACGAAACCCCTCCAGCTGAACTAAAATATCGATTGAAAGCTGGATAAGCCCGAAGTAACGCAAACGTTATATTCGCGCGGCCAATAACGGAGCCGGGCATTGTCAAATTACAGCGAACGGATAGATAATCGGACTATAACTGGAATGGAAACCCGAAACCTTTTAAACGAAATTTCTTTACAGAGATGGAAAAAGCCGTGTGTTGAAGTGTCTATCCGTTTATCTGAAAATATTCCAGTCCTTCTTTCTATTCGAAGGGCTAGTTGTTCTCTTTTTCTTTATAGGCATTTTTATTTGGTCAATTTTTCTGTCTTTTAAAAAAGTATTGCTAAATAGCTAATTTGCACATGGGCATTAGCCATAAAAGAATCTGAGAAATGTAGCCTCTTGATTCGTTCAATATTCCGACCTTAGTCCCCTTTGTACTTGCAGATTTGTGGATAGAATGACTCCACGCCCGAGTTTCGCTATATTTAAAAGTTTCGTGGTTCATTTTGCATTTCTTGGTATACGCTGAACTGCCCTCTCATAATTGAGGACGGAGTACGGGACGCCCGAAAAGATACAAAATAAGTCACAAAACGACAGGATGACGCATTCTCTTAACAACATGTCAATGAAAAATAATTATTTTTTGCGCAATATCTAATTATGCTTAGATATGTATTCGTTTTCTGTGTCTTCTTCAAGGTATACACACTCGGTTTCGGTTTAAAAGATGCCTATTTATCTCTCATTGACTTTTGCAAGGAGCCTATAAGCCATGTACTCACTGATTGGGTTCGAAAAATATAACAGTGTCTCGAGCTTACCAATCTCCGCGTCATTTACTCCAAAAGGTGAAACATCTTTATAATGCCTGGTACCGAAAGGACACGGTCAAGGGTTCCCCTTCCCTTAATGTCCGCCTTGACATTTACTTGTATCTCTCTCTAATCGAAAACTGCACCTCACTACCAGTCGCCAAAGCATGGGAGTGAAACAGTGCTAATTGTTCAGATACGAAAGCCTAACTATATGAAAGTTATGATCTATTTACCATGCCCAGGTAAAAAAGATCGATTTTATGTTAATATAAATTTTTGCTCCATCAACTGGAAACAATTAGATCAGAGATAACGGTTGGAAAGTGGAACTGCCAGTACTGTCTCTCAGTAACCCAGAGAGAGAGAGAGAGAGAGAGAGAGAGAGAGAGAGAGAGAGAGAGAGAGAGAGAGAGAGAGAGAGAGTTAACAACCCAGTAACGACGTACTTATCTGCACCAGACTCCCAGTGTTCTTAATGGAATGTTTGCGTGCCGTCACAGCATGCACTAACGGGAGAAATGTTGAGAAGAACAGAGAGCACACACACTCTTAAAAGTACACAATTGCAAGATAGTATTAGCCAGGGCACATGACAGTTGAATTCAAGGTTGATTTTGTTGGCGTTGTTGTTGTTACTTTTGTTGTTATTGTTGCTGCTGGTGCTGCTGCTACTTCTGCTACCTCTATTTATTTTTTGGGGGGTAATTTTTTGTTGATATGGTTGATTTTGGTGTTGTTTTCACAGTGAACCAAGTACCGGATGTCTAAAAAAGAAGACCAATTTAAAGGGCAATAACTAGGTCACGTTTCAGTCAGTTTCAACAAAACTTCGCCGAAGTAGTATTCCATTTATGGGGAAAGGGGAGGGGGGGGGGGAGGGGAGAAGGGTTGTAATTTTGAAGAAAATCAATTCGCATGTTTAAGAATGATCACGATTTCATTATTTTAACCAAAATCGAGTAAAATTTAACACTGCATAACCTCTTAAAAATCAACGATAATGCTTATTCAATTTCTGCATTGATGAACACATTTATTTAGAACAGACATTGCTATAAACAGTGCAATGTTTTTCTTTGCTTCTTTTTTGTTTTGTTTCGGGGTTTTTTGGGGTATTATTTTGGCTTTTTGCTGGGGGAGGGGTTCGAAAGGCAGTGTCTACGGAAATAACCTGTTGTATACATCTAAATAACCTCCACCTTCCCTTTGAACATGTCTATTTTAAGCAAATACGGTCTTTATTGCTGAAATAAATAATATACGGTTTACATTTAATCAGATGTAGTGCTTTGCATGCTCCTTGACAGTGGTAAAAAACTTTACTGATAAACTTCGAACTCGTTTGTCAATTTACTTCCTGTTGGAGAATTGACGTCCGTTTAGTTGAATTTCATTTGCCCAATGTTTATTGAAACTGGTGCCAAAAATGACCGAGTTCTTTCTATTTAAATTGATCCTCTTTTTTAGATACCCTGTATAAGGCCGTTCTGAAAACAAAATAAGTTTATTTTTCAGGTCAGAGAGAGAGAGAGAGACTGAGAGAGAGAGAGAGAGAGAGAGAGAGAGAGAGAGAGAGAGAGAGAGAGAAGGAAAAAGACAGGCAGAGAAGGAGACATGAGTTTTGTTAGGAGCATTGAAACTTGAGGAAAATTCATACTACTAAGAGTATACGAAAATTAATTACTACCTT
>NW_004798025.1:341815-347436 GCF_000002075.1 Aplysia californica | reverse complement strand
TCTCTCTCTCTCTCTCTCTCTCTCTCTCTCTCTCTCTCTCTGTCCGCCCCTCCCTCGTTAAACTTTATTAATCACCACCCCACCCCCAAAAGACACCCCGCAATTTTGGAAACTCTCTTAAAAGTACACAAGCCTTAACACTCATATCATCTTTTTCAAAAAACCCCAGAGCCTCGCTCAAAACCAACCATGTAATAAACCAAGATGTAAAACAGGTCCATAAATGAACAACCAGCAATGTAGAAGGCCCCTTTTATAAAGATTCTTTCTCACAGTATTACCTGGGACTTTCGTGGTCAAAATGTACGACGTTCACCTCTCAGTCAAAAGGTCTCGGGACCTGTCACTGTCAGCGACGGACAAACTTTCTTCTCTAAAAGTTTCTCCTATGTTATCCTTTCTTGTTTTCTAGTCATTGTATGCCATCTGCCTTTCTCTCCATCTAATCACCTTCACCCTGGGGGTGGCAGAGATGGTGGTTTAGGAGGATGGGGAGAGAAAAAAAGAAGAGATGACAGAAAAGCAGACATTTATGAAAGGGGAGGGGGTGGAGGGACAGGATGACAAGTTATGCAGGGAATGGGGGATTAAATGGCATAATGAGGATCATTATGGGGAAAAAAACACTCTAAGGTAGTGTGCGTATAATCACTTTTATTTTATTTTCAGAGTACGTATATGTGCGCTGTACATCAACAAAACAAGGGAAAGGCAACCATACAAAAGAATAAGTTCTTGCATATTTCTTCACTTCTAATATCTTTGGCATAGTACACAGTAGTGTAATTTAAGTGGCACACACTGCACATCTATATAGCGCAGTACATTCTTGAGATTTATACAGGTGTAAAGGGACCAGATGCAAGAAAGGAATCATGGCAAGTGTAAAACACGTTAGTAGGTTGGGGGTAGGGGGGATGGGGGAAGGGGAGAGGGGAGAAGAAGATTGAAAAAGAGAGCAGGGAGGAATAACAGACATTCAGAGAGAGAGAGAGAGAGAGAGAGAGAGAGAGAGGGAGAGAGAGAAAAGAAGAAGAAGAAGAGAGAGAGTGTATATTATAATAAGCTTGTTTTTGCACGTGTGTTTGTGCTAGCTCAAAGAGAGAATGAGAGAAGGGAGGGGGTGGGTGGGTGAAATAACTATTTGCATGGTTTACAGTTCTGAGAAATGGGCATGAGCTAATTGACTATAATCCTTGAATATGTTTATGAAGTTGATATATCAGCATTGTATGTACGTTTTCTATTGCACTCATGATTTCTATTAATTCACAATACAAGTTTAAACTCTATGATCCTGTCTGAATACTTGTACGGTCTGCAGGAATGACTTTCCATTTTTAGATAAATACACGTATAAGGGAGCGGGTGTGTGGGTGGGGTAGAGTGGGGAAGTGTAATGACCGAGAAATCTTGTTTCTCCTAGATGTGAGTTGACAAGTTTGTGTCCGTGTTCGGAGAATGCTGGTCTCCGCCCACCCTCACTTATAACAAATCTGTCACCAAAAAGAAAAAAAACCCAAGTAGGTGACCTCTATACGTGGAGAGAATTTGAAAAGCAAAAAGGAGCACTAATTAAACCGTAACAGAGACACACTGATGACTACTAAAAGGTGTCGTTTCATCAGCAAAAAAGACAATACCTTAAATATCATAGGCATCTTTTAAGTGTTGAAAGGTGCTATTTCAACTACAAAGAGTAGTGTGCTAAAAAGTGTTATCTAAATCAAAAAAGAAAAAAAGCTAGTCGTGAATAGCAGAACGTGTGTCTTTTCAACTACAAAAAAGAGCTCTTCACGCGAAGACTCTGGGAAACGGTTGAAGTGGACCTATGAATGAAGGAATCGCGGCTCTGGTAGCACTGCTGCAAGAACTGGATTCACAAGTGATGTTCGTTTTAAACTGAGAGACACCAAACAGATCGGTTGGGTTTGTGAATTATTGTAACCACTCCTTTGTTTTGGTTACAACACACCAACGCAAACTTAACTCACTCGTGTTTTCATTTTTTATTGTTTCGAAACTATCGTAGCCTTCAACTCTCCGTCCCGTGTTGTCTGGAAAACCCCAACTCATGACAAGCCTATGGCTGTCAATTCTATATCGGAAACTAGATTAGGTTGAGTGTACCGTTCAGTTTACAGTAACGGATCACTTACAGTTTTCAAGGATGTAGTCGACCATGAAAATGTGATGAGTAAACGAGGACGTGATGCAGGGCACATATTCTGCGTGTGCTGTGTCGCGCGTTGTCTTGTCCGAGTCCTTCGACTCCCTGCCTACACCCCCCCCCCCCAAAAAAAATATAGACTGCTGCACCTTCGCATGAGCTTCAACCTTGCTATCTGTAATTTGAAGTACTCTGCAATCATTATTTTGAATACAGGGTGACCCGAAAAAACCCCAACTGTACAACTTTTTTTCAAATTTCTCGCACAAAAATTGTTCTAGAATACTGTAATTTGGAACAGACATAATTCATTCAAACGGAATTTGTTTGAGATAGAAATTCACGAAGAAGAAGCCCAGGGTGAAAATGGGTTTTGCATTAAACCAATTAATGTCATCGAGGAAATGATCCCGCTTTTCAAGACAATCAAGGAATCATGAACACATTGTCATGTTCTGATCCATGTTATCTCGGCCCAGCGAAGATGAAAATGGTACAGTCATAGGTTAAAATCTGCCATGAGAATGCAGATTGTTGAGGTGTAGAATAGTCCAAGCTGAAGATCGTTTACGGACAGACGTTTAATGGGACTCGACTACTGAAATCTGCACCCATGTGGCGTTTACACGGCATGATGGGTGCTCGACCTGAATTAGTGCTCATTTTTTAAAGGAAGTTTTTGGTTCTGATTCGCTATAGATCCAAACTGACGTAACTTCTCTACTCATAACACCAAAGGTCTTGAGAGCACAGAAGCATTCTTTCCATGCCGTGCGTTGAACTTATGAAATGTCAGGGAAGGCGAGTTTGTGGAGAGGTAATGTTCAATAAAAAAAAAGCTCTCGGCTCTTTACTAAATTTAACCATGATCTCAATAAGCAAAACGAACTTGGGGAAAATAATATCTGCAGACTTCTATTGACTGGCTAGACTGCTGTTGCTTTCAATAATAATGGCGCGATTGTTTCAACTTTTAGTAGTAGGCCTAATGCAAACGGGTGCGTCATGCTACGAAAATAGGGACAAGGTTGAACATGGGTGGGTTTTTTTAATGCACAATACAGAGCAAAATCATTCAATTGGCTTATCTAAAATGAATATCAGACAAATTCCCTTTGGCTTCCAAATATTACTGAAACGCAAAACTTCAGTATGGAGGAAGATATTTATAAAGCAAGTTGCAAAGTTGTTGTTTTTTATCACCCTGTATGAATGTAATAGGAGTGTGTTGACCTTTTACTTGTTCGCAAACGGACTTGAAAGCTTTCTGGGGAAGTGTTCATGCCGAAGAACATTTAGATTCGAGTGACATGAAACACAGCCACCTTCATAAAGAAATGAGCGAAAGATTCGTTCAGTAGTACGTCCTTAGAATCATGTTTAGTACATTTATTTACATTGAAGGATTGCATGGTTTTTAAGGTTATCCAATATATCTGAAGCGGCCGCCTTGACGTACTTTCATCATTGTTTCCCGAACTTTACTCTTCACGAATTCCCTGTGGACGCTACAGGTCTCCACAAGATATGAGCCAGAATCATACAACATGTATAATATTCATTAGACCTACACTGCTTCGTAAAAGATCAAGTTCACATAGCAATACTGTAATGATATCAAGAGTCGAATGAATGTATAATTTATTCCGTATCTTTCAAGATCAGATCACGACTATTGTATAACGCATCGATCATCCCCAGTGCATAGGGAGCTAAGATCACAGTATATAAATTGTTACGAACTATCCCCCCCTCCCCCGAGAAACGTTCCACGAACCCCATGGGATAGACTCACGCACCCCAGGGGTTAGGGGGGGGGGGTCAATGCACCCTAGTTTGGAAACCTCCGTGCTACTTGGCTACGTGGACCCTTTTTCTTTGCTGGGTTCGATTCTCAAAAGTGGTTGTTAGGAAAAGAATCATGAAACACAACCACTTGAAGAAGGAAAAGATAGCTTCAAAACCGTAAAAAGCAAACACAGGTGAATTAAATTTGCGTACACGTTTCCCGGTTGGAAACAACTTCAATTAGAATTTACTTTGCTTTCCCCGGCCAAGCCATTATTTAATTTGAGCTAACACCTTTCGACTTGAAGCAATTATATTGTGGTGAATGTCTTTTGGAACACTATCATCTGCTGTGATGAAGCCCTGCTGTTAATAAAAGTGTGGTACATTTTCCTGGTGGCTCGGAAAGTGTTGGCAATTCGATTTTATTCCCGGTTGGATTCTTTTCAGTGGGTTGTGGTGGAATCTGTCGGATTACGATAGTCCGATGCGGTTACTGCTCTCGAGAGCAGGGGCTACGCATATTTTTTTCACAGTGAAAGGATAACAGAAAGTCTTGAGTTCCAGCCGGATAACTATTGTTTTCAATACAATACACTAAACACATTTGAAATTAAGACAACAAACTAATTGGTTTATTAGTGCATTGAATATGACACACACACACACACACACACACACACACACACACACACACACACACACACACACACACACACGCACACAAATAAAGATTAAAAAACATAGTATATTTTCCAAAACCGTCAAAAGTTCAAATGAAGTTGTAAAAAGATAACTAAATATCACACCTTATTATAAGTCGCACATAATATCTTGATCTCAGCAAGACTGTGATACATTAACCGGTCCGTATGAACAGACAATCGGAGACAATCGGACAATCGGAGAGAGAGAAAGAGCAGAACCACTCACAATACAATAACAGAAAAAAACCCACAGAGGGAGAAAGAGAAGAGAGAGAGAGAGAGAGAGAGAGAGAGAGAGAGAGAGAGAGAGAGAGAGAGAGAAAAAAGGGAGGGAGGAGGGGGTCCATTGTATCTCCTTTCAGTCGACTTGTTAATTTTCGAAAGTCCCCATCTATTGAGGTTCAAAAATGTATCCCTTGGTCTCCTAAAAGCACGGAGTGTATAATATTATTCTCGGATACAGTAGTTACAGTAACAGTACAGTGTGTGTGTTGTAGAATAGTCCATCTTATCCATACGCTAAGTTGTACTAAAATCACCGAGAATGCACAATCGCAGAAGAAGGAGGTTGGGGGGGGTCTAATGATGCGACATGGGCGCTTCCTTTTAGAAGCAGACAAATGCAAATTCTGACATCTAATAAATAAAAAATAAACTGACTGGTTATGCACAGTATTACAACCAAATGAGCAAAATGAATTCATTTGGCTTGGTAACTTTGTAATCGTTAGAAAAGCGCAACAAAATTGAACTCAAATGATAACTTTGGAGGGGGGGGGGGACCACCCTAAAGATTTCACTTCTCGTACCTTGTTATTCAGAGGAGTGAGGTTGAGTGAAAGACGCTGATGTCTCATCTTACAGGCTCTACTTTTTTACTGCTTAAATTGAAATGGAAGCCCCCTCTGCTTTCTTTATTTTCACAACTTCTATGAATAAATCTATAGAACGTTATA
>NW_004798025.1:337001-340689 GCF_000002075.1 Aplysia californica | reverse complement strand
CCCTCTCTCTCTCTCTCTCTCTCTCTCTCTCTCTTTCTCTCTGATTGTCCCCGATTGTCTCCGATTGTCTCCGATTGTCTGTTTTTACGGACCCTACATTAACTAGTAGATATGTCCTCTATAAAACACTTTTAATATTATTTGCACTGTTGAGCTGAACGAACTTATTAAATTATCTTAGTGACCACGTCCTGAGCACGCTACAAACACGTCATCCACCCCACCCCCCTCCCACATAGTGGCATCGATGAACTGATCTCGCAGGCCGGATCCGGCCCTAGTTTGGTGACCCGTGCTCTTGAGGGGTTGTTATTTTAGTTTTAGTAGAGGGTTAACGGCGCTGGCAACATCATAGAGTCATATGAGCGCCAGTGAGGGGTTGAGTTGTCTCTTGAGCTCAGAGTTTCCCTATTTGCAAGTTTTCTTCCGTTCTCCCTCTAATTAATTCTATAAAACGTTGTTGGAAAAAAGGTGGGTCGGAGGGTGAGGGATAGGCATAGTGATAATACTACCTTGTTTGGATAACTTGACTGCCCATGCGTTGCCTGGTATGTTTTTGTGTTGGATAATCTATTAAAGTATTATTTCTATTGTGCAGCTAATTGTTTTCTTTTCTTTTTGTTTTTAGCCCGCATTTCGACGTTTACCATCAGTTTTGAATTGAAGGAAGAAAAGGAAGAAAACAAAGTTTCTTCTCTTTTCCGAATTTACGAAAAGATGTTTCAAAGCTTGTATAGAGAATGGAAGCAAGGGGAAAGGGTAAAGCTTTAGCTATCAGAGCTTCTGTCTCAAAGTGTGAACGGGGTTGCATATGAATATGAGTAAAAACATTTGCATGTGTCTGATCATGTGTACTCACTCTATAGTTCAATAAAGGCTTATATATTCGTTCAGACCTGGATATACTTATTAAAATGTTCGTCAGCAATCTTAGAACTGGCGTCAGATGTTTGAGCAAATATGAAAACCCACTCCTGATGGCAATTTACTCAAATTGGGCCTAGACTTTATTTACCTGCTATATCTGGGACGCTCTCCCCCCCCCCTCTCTCTCTCTCTCTCTCTCTCTCTCTCTCTCTCTCTTGCCCTTTTTAACTCCCAGTTGAGCACAGGACATCAACAGCATTACTCCAGCGAAGTCTGTCCTGAGCATCCTTTTTTTTTTATCTGTTTCCATGATGTACCCGCTTTTTCAATTTCAGCTTGTACCGCTCGCCTCCATGTCATCTTTGGTCTTCCCTTCTTACATTTTCCTTGTGGGTTCCACGTTAAAGCCTTCTGATGATGCTTGTCGGGGGTCTCCTCAGGGTGTGTCCAATCCATTTACATTTTTTCATCTGTATATCTTCCTCTACTGGCCTTTGGCATGTTCTTTCCCACAGTTGAGCATTAGCGACTCGATCGTACCACTTGATCCCAACTATCCTTCGTAGGCATCCATTTACGAAGCTCTGCAGTTTCCTTGCTGCTGATGCTGTGAGCCTCCATGTCTCTGAACCATACAGTAGGACAGTCTTCACGTTTGTTTTGAAGATCCTCAGCTTGGTGTTCAATCCCAGTTCCTTAGACATCCATATTTTCCTGATGATGATGAATGCTGCTCTTGCCTTTTGGATTCTGACCTTGATGTCTTCGTCTGATCCCCCTGCCTTGCTGATGACACTTCCCAGGTAGGTGAAGGATTCAACATCCGCCAATGGTGCCCCTTGCAGTGTGATAGGAACGTCGGCTGCTTTCATTCGTAGAACTTTCGTTTTATCCGTGTGAATATGAAGTCCAACACTACGGGAGAAGGTCCTGAGGCGAGCTGTTTTCTGTTGCAACTGGACTCGACTGTGAGACAGAAGTGCCAAGTCGTCGGCAAAGTCCAAGTCTTCCAACTGACTGGAAAGGGTCCACTGTATGCCACCGCGTTGTCCCGATATTGTCTGTCTCATTATCCAATCCACTGCTAATAAAAAGAGAAAAGGTGATAGCAGGCATCCCTGTCTCACTCCTGTATTCACTTCAAACGAGACTGTCTGCTGCCCTCCAAGTAAGACACTGCAACTCATTCCCTCATACATCTTCTTGATCAATCTCACGAACTTGTTAGGTATTCCGTAGTGGCGTATGAGCTTCCATATTGAGTCCCTATTTAGGCTGTCAAAAGCTTTCTCGTAGTCAACAAAGTTAAAGTACAGGGAAAAGTTCCACTCTGTGGACTGTAGCACTATTATCCTCAAAGTTGCAATCTGATCTGTACATGATCTCTTTTTACGAAATCCTGCCTGCTCCTCTCTTAGTTTTCAATCCACGGCTTCCTTCAGTCTTTCCAGTATGGTGCGACCTAAAATCTTCCCCGGAATGTAAAGGAGCATGATTCCTCTGTAGTTTTTACACTCATGCAGGTCTCCATTCTTGGGTAGTTTCACGAGCAATCCCTCTCTCCAATCCTGTGGAAATTCTTCGCTGTCCCATATCTTGCCAACAATTCCATGAAGAATCCCTGCCGCAGTGTCGATGTCCGCCTTTAGAAATTCTGGGCCGGCTGCCTTGTCTGCAATCTGGTGTCTTATCGCCTCCTTTATCTCCTCTAAACTAGGCTTTTCTTCACTCACCCCCAGATCAATCTCTGCTGGTGGAATGTCAAACTGTTTTTCTGGCCTTGGTTTGTTCAGTAGGTCTTTGAAAATTAATGCTCCTTCCAGCGTTCTTTCTGTTCGTCTGGATTAGTGAGAAGGTTTCCCTCTTTATCCTTCACTGGCACATTTGCGTTCTTGTATCTGCCTGCAAGTTTCTTGGTGGTTTCATACAGACCTCTCATGTTTCCTGCCCCTGCTGCTTCCTCTGCCTTGCGCGCTAGGTCATCTACATAGTTTCTTTTGTCTTTCCTTACGCTGGCTTTTACCTCCTTGATTGTTTTGGTGTATTCTTCTTGGGCCTTTGCTTTGGCTGCTCTGGTCTTGCTCCTGTTTACCTGATCCTTTTTCTTTTTCCTGTCTTCTATCTTCCTCAGAGTGGTGGCCGATATCCAAGGCTTGTGCTCACATTTCCGTTTCCTCAGTACCTCTTGACACACAGTGGTCCAGCCTTCTTTTATTGCCTCCCATGTTTCTTCCACGCTGCTATTCTCTCCTAGTGTTTCCAACACTTGGAACCTGTTCTAAACTGCTACATTAAACTCCTCTCTTGACGATGGCTCTCTAAGAAATTCCACGTTGTGCCGGTGCCTATGGTTATTGACAATTCCCTGTCTTCGCTTTAATTTTAGTCCTATTGTTGAAATGAGCAGATGATGGTCCGAAGCACCCCTGTAAACTCTAACATCCCTTATTGATCTCCTGAATTTCTTGTTGACAAATATATAGTCAATCTGGTTTTCAATTTGTTGGTCTGGCGACACCCATGTTGTTTTGTTTATCTATTTATGTGGGAAAACAGTCCCTCCTATCATGAGCCCATTCGTTGCACATATTTCTGCAAATAGTTCTCCTTTCTCGTTTCTGACTCCAAGTCCGTGTTTCCCTATGATTTCCTCAAAGCCTACATTGTCACTGCCTACCTTAGCGTTGAAGTCTCCCATTAAAATCAAGATGTTCTTCTTTCTAACCTGATCAATAGTATTTTGTAGCATTTTGTAGAAAGTCTCTTTCACATCATGGTCCTTATCATTGGTTGGGGCATATCCCTGGATAACATGAAGGTT
>NW_004798025.1:321623-335930 GCF_000002075.1 Aplysia californica | reverse complement strand
AGAGAGAGAGAGAGAGGGGGGGGAAGACAGGCAGACAAACAGACAGATAGACTGACAGACACAAAGAGGAGTTGATGAAGTGTAAGGGTGTGGCCATACAGAACACTGCCGGACAAATACCTAGCAAAATGGAGGAAAATAAGCGCAGTATGACGCTCGTTAAAACCAAATGAAATGAACAACACATTTTTCCTCTGTCTTTTTCGTCTGATAGGATAAGCATGGCCGCACCCAAAGTACTACATAACGAAGAGGACAACGAACTGGTGTTTAAAAGAACTATCATAACTGCTATCGATTGTTCACGCCAATGAGATTCTCATGCTAGAAAATAGCACAACAGAATTCCTCTATATGTTAAACTTTAGGAAAAAAAAAGGTGATGCCAAGTAAAGGCTTTTCATATCTGATTTTTAAAAAAATCAACGCATAATCATCGTTTAGACCGACTTTAGTGGTGCTGGCTCGCGGTAAACCCTTCTTTCTAAGTCGAACACAAAATTCCCAAGTGAAAAGGTCTGTTTTATTGAGTGTCTTCATCTTTTTGTTAGCATACTGCACTGTATGCTTCCAAGGAAGTTAAGATTGTTTTTGAATGCTTTCAGGTCCACTGGGGTAAACATACAGACTGCAAAGTGCATGGAGCTTGCTGTTACGTGGAAATTTGCGATATACAATACGTGTTATTTATTTATTATGTTGAATCCCTCTCATCCTGGGCTTGTCATGGCAACTAAGGCCTTAACGGACAGGCTTTGCAGAGCTCAAAATAATGTCCACAGAGGCGTTAAAATTTTCAAAAGACAATCAGACCTTTTCAACATTGTAAGTCAAATCAAATATGAAGCACAAATAGTATGTTATTATGTATCTTTTATAGTATGATTTGCTTTACTGCTGTTGCTATTGTTCCTTTTGTTGGTATGATATCTGGCTGCGTGTATGAAACTGGTCTGCTTTAATCAAACAGGTGTTTTGATCACCCCCATTTTCCCAATTCTCGCAAATTTCGAGATACATTCCTTCACAATTATAATCGGTGGCCTGGTGTTTAGGCTCTCGCTCACGCAGCCGTAAGATCCTGGGTTCTAGTCCCGCTAGGAGCCCATGGTTGTGTCTTTGAAAAGGCACTTTACGCGCCCTTCTCTCACTCCACCCAGGTGGAAATGGTACCCGGCTATAAACAGCGAAGGATCACGTCCGTTTATTAACTCATTTAAGACGCCAATCCTGCCCTTTCAAATGCTTGGAAAGCTTAACTTCGTTATATTCATACAGATTTTCCAATTTTGTTTTCTTTTTCAAAAATGTAGAAAGGCAGGCGACAACATTTATATCAATATGAAATGTCATATGTTGTGTTTGTGGTTTGTGTATGTAGGCTTGAAATGTGCAACAACATTGAATTTGAACTGCTTTTGGTCGGACAAATCTGTTAGACGCGTCTTTAAAGTGTTAATGTTTGAGCGCGTGTAATCCGCAGCTTACACGATGTGCTTTCCTTGAAGCCGAGAATGTTTCTGAGTGTTTGTAAAGTCTGCTCGGGTAATAATGGTTGTTAAACGCATATACAGCATTCTGCGGAGTATGTATATGCGCGGTATAAATGCAGTTATTGTATATTATTATTATTAAAAAATATTACAATAAAGCCAGCCTGCTAATCAAAGGATACCATGAAAGCACTTAACAGAGTTTTAGTATAAGTAAATTATGTAAATTTCATTGCCAAATGCTGTTTTGAAAAACAACCAAAATTTATTTTAAAAAAACACAAAAACAGCGGACAGTACCAACACATCTTTGTGATCTGGAAAAATGTTGTTAATTTTTGGATCTCTCTCTTACAACATTTGGGGAATACAAAGTCAAAAGCAAAATATACGACTGATGTACTTCATAAAATGTCTTCTTGACAGTTTATCATTCTTATTCATAGTACTCTTATGTTCCTAATATGACGTACTTATCCATTACTATGTATCCATTTATGTATTTTGTGAATTGCAGTGTGTATATTATTTTATGCTCATTTCGTGACGATGTGTAAGCGTGTGCGTGTGATCATAAAACAATATCGTAGATGTGTGTGTGTGTGTGTGTGAGCAAAGAATGGTTTTATAACCGCGGTTGTCTCTTTTTAAAGAAGTAAAAGCTGTTCTTGTGGACAATAAACGATAAACATGGCAGCCATATAGTTGGTCTTTCGAAATGTTTAAAGGGAGAACCTGTAGGTATGTATATATGTGTGTTTGTGTGTTTGTGTGAGTGTGTGTGTGTGTGTGTGTGTGTGTGTGTGTGTGTGTTTGTATACATAATATCTATCTATCTATCTATCTATCTATCTATCTATCTATCTATCTATCTATCTATCTAGATCTATCTATCTACACGTACATAATGTATAAATATATATAATTTTATATATATACATACTTTCATACACACATATTATATATATAATATACATACACATATGTGAGGCAGCGTGGTGGAATCAGGCTCTCGTCAATTTTTGGGCATGTGGAGTTATTGCTATCATCTGAAAGCTTGTTCACTTGTCCTTATTGGCGTGCAAAAAATATCCATTTATCTTGATTACAGGTCGAGATATTTGTGAATGAAGGAGGTGGGTGTCGCCTGTTTTCAGAGGTAAAATTAGTGAGAAAATGGCGCCAAAGATTAGTTATTTCCTTAGCTTAAGAGACCGTGGTAACTAAAAATTGACTTTTTTGTGCCTTTAACCAACGTTTTTAAGAAAAACCCACTCAGAAATTAGTTCTTTAATGGGCATGAAAGGTGTAGAGCCAAAAAACTAAAATTTGATAAAAATCCACAAACCTGCAGAAAAATGCAAGTTACTTCACTTTGATTATTTTGACAAGAGCCTGATTCCACCACGCTGCCTCACATATGTGTTCAGACAGACAGACACACAGACAGACAGACACACAAACAGACAGACAGACAGACAGACAGACAGACAGACAGACAGACAGACAGACAGACAGACAGACAGGGAAAGAGGTGTGTTTTGTGAGAAACCAGCAAACTGGAACAATAAGAAACTTACGAGTCTATGAAAGGAAGAGAGTCGGCCCAACTCAGGTGAGAAGAAGGATAGGTCTAGTGAAACTGGCTTTCAAATACGCAGACGAGTCATGTCACAGCCAAGTGCTGTTTCTCGCTTGTTGTGGGGGTTACGCTGAATTCACCATAGATCTAATACGTTGAAAGAAAGCTCAGAACAAAATATTATTAAAAAATTGAGCCTACGTGTCGCGGAGTACACAGAAATAAATACACTGTTGATTCAAAAGAAGGTAAGAACCTGCCCCTCCCTCCTTTTTTCACGAACACACCTTGACACACGAAGACACACACACATACACACACATACACACACACATACACACACACACAAACACACACACACATACACTCACACATATACACACACATACACACACATACTCACACACGTACACACATTATGCAAGTACACACACAAATATACACTCACGAGTGCACATACACACACTTTTATAAAGCCATTATATTAAACGACTCTGAATAAAGAAAGGACAGTAAACAAAGAAGTTAAAGTTTGTGCGGTTGTGCCTAGACGGTGTGCAGGTAGCATTGCTTTGTACACACACTGTAAGGGACACCTTTAATACAACCATACCGTTTTGGAAACCTACTTAAGCAAAGGTTTTCAATGTTTTAAGTATGAATTTAATTACCTCGAAGTATAATTTCAACCAGGGACCTCTGGCGGCTGGTCACTGTCTTGTTAGACCGGACCAATGGTCACACATTAGGTCAAGAGAGCTAGAGACTGAAGACATAAAGCACAGAGAAAATAAATATATATTTTTTATCTTACCTGTATTTCTGACAGGTTCTAGTGGATGGATTGGGGGGGGGGGGTGTCACAACCAGAGGGCCTATTCCTGGGGCAACGAAAAAAATGTCTGTTTAGGTGTTCGTGGCTCCAACCTTTCGACTTCAACCAAGTTGCAATGTGGATAGACCCTTTTTAACCCTCGAAGGCTAGGTCTATACAAATGTGTCCTGCCATTCTAATGTCTTTCCGTTGGGGCGTACACACGTTTTATTATTAAGAAATCCACGGCTCTATTCAGCGGAGATTTATGCTAATAGTGTGTTTGAGGACAAAAAGCACGCTGTTTCTGTAAAAGTGGGTCAGCTATTGCGGTCATCAATGTTATTTCTTTTTGCCAGGAAACACATATGTTCTGAATCTAGAAGGATAAGCTTTGCTTCATAAATGAAGCTTGGACTAAGAATCTTAGTGCAGGTATTTCTGCTCCTCTGTCTGCACAATTTAGATCATTTAGGGGACGGGCTTCGACCCTGTCTGTCTGGGTCAATCCGGCTGAGAGGGGCGCAACGTCCCAACAGAAAGACCGGTCGGAAATGCTCGATGCGAATTCTTCCCATACGAGAAAATAACTCAGATTGTCTGTGAGTGACGTCAAAACGCCGAAACGCTACACAACAGATGCCAGCCAGTCATAGCTTTAAAAAATCTTTTAAATATATTTTAGGGCAGAAACACTCTGAAAAAAATGCTTCCATTGAATCACACAATAGAGTCAGAGAGGGTTTACAGTAACATTACTGTAAAACTCTCTGGTAGAGTGAAACAAAAAGGTGAAAGCAAGAGAGCAGATAAAGAGTAGATCAATATCCCATGAAGATTTTCAAGTTCGGTTCAATTAATATCATTACAAAAAGTGCAACTAAGGGATCAAAAGGGAAACTTGTTAACCAACAGGCATGATTATCGTTCCACCCTTATCTCATTGTCTTCCTTTAAAAAAATTTTTTTTTCCTCTTTCTCATTTTGTTTGGTACTGGGAGATTGGGTGGTTGGCGGGTGATTTGGTGTGGCTTGCTACATTTTTTCCAATCAAACGTATATATTATCCTTATCCCTTCCTCTCTTGTTTGTATGTTATTCTCTTGTAACACTTCTAATCTTCGACAACTATATGTATCTATTGAGTTGCAAATGCTGTTAATGTTAAACTCTTACTAAACGTTTTAAAAACCTAAAGCATTGAGAGTTCTGGGAGGGCTAAGTGGGTTCCAAGTGGGTTCTCTTAGTCAAGTGACGAAGACATTTGTTTCTCAGTCGTCAGTTTGTCGTCATAATGTTCCATATATGTAAAATGTACTTCATTCTATTCTCTGCTCTTCACTCCAACGCAGATGGGTACTAGTCAATAGAAGGTGACAATATTTTAGTGAATGATAGAGATGCAACTTAATTGGAAGCTGTGCTACAAAGACATCCGCCAACTCAAAGCGAGGCCAGTCTTTCGTCTAAGTAAAAGTAAGTAAGGGTAAGAGTTTCAACGCCCCTTTAAACAAAGTTTGGTTATTTAAGAGGCACGACCACCGAATTTAAGTCCATCTCCGATAGAACCTAGGCAAGTGGGGTGGGAGTTGTTGAAAACTCCACAAAACGACTTGAGTTCAAGAACGCCGTATTGGGGAATTTCAACCAGAGCTATCCGTTCCGTAGTCCAGCTTGATACAAACTGAGATAACGGAGTGTCCCTTTTAATTGAGAAATGTGCCAAGAAAGAATTGAGTTCAGGATTATCTCGAGTATGAACCGGTTATAAATATACAGAAAAGCAGTAATAATTAGTATGCCAGACTATTGACCCGCAGCCAAGTCAAAGCATACAAGTTGGTAATATTTTATTAAGATGTTGAAATTGTGAAGTTTGCGCTTGTCTCACGGTTGAAACTTGTTTTGCTCTTTTATTTCCGGTGATTTATTACTGTTGGTCTGTTATTAATGTTTTAAAATGTAGGTGTTTTAACGCCTCCATCGACACAATTGAGATATTTTGGGAGTCAGGCTGCCAATCTTGCCTGTCAGGGCCTACCGGGGGTGAAATGGATACAAGATTCCAGCAGGAAAACCGAGATACTCGATAAGAATTCCCCACTTGGGAATCGAGCTCGGGTCTCCTGCGTGCAACAGCAAAGTACTGAACCACTATACAACAATACCATAAACGACAGTTCCTTCCACACGGTACAAGGAATCAAACTCTATATCCTATTGTGTCATATGCAGTTGGTTTAACACCCCTTTCAACCCAGCACAGTTGGTCAAAATGCTGGACCAAATTTTACCTTCATATCCGATAGGACAGAGTCAAGTTCAAGGAGCGCCTTGAAGTGAGTTCCCAAAATAACCGAAATTCAATTACATCCCACTGAGGGTTCAAACCAGGGTTATCTGTATCAAAGCCCAGTACAATACCACCACATTTAACAATGCCCCCCACCCTCATCTCACCATCCCTCTATATCGTGAGATCATGTGTTCGACCCTCGGCTCAGTCAGGTAGGAACATATCTCAAGAAAAGCTCATTAAGCCGATAGATCTATTCCTCCTTTCGCTTAGCTGCACACGTTTACTTAATTATAGGTAGCAAAGGGATTTGTGAATGATTTCGGATTGTGCCCAACAGCATGCTGTGTTGCGTTTGTTCCTCGGGGAACTGATGTGGTATTTTGGGATTGCAACAAGCCAGTGGAACTGTTGTGAAGTCATGTGAGGTTTCCTTTAGCCTTTTCCGAGCTCTTTATCTTTCATATAATGCGCAGCACATCATCTCTGGCAATCCTGGTGGTATTTCAAAAAAACAAAATGAACCCACTCTCGCGGGGGAATTCAAGAAAGAAAAGAAGGGTATAAAAACTAAAGAAAGATAAGAAGGCAATCAGCGAAGCCACAGAGAACCATTATTTATACCTCAGAAGGTAGCAAGACAAAGATAAATGAAAAAAGGTCAACTTACAAATTCTGCTCGACGAATCAAAATGTCAATCATAAATGTATCACACATAATTTTCATGCCACAACGACGCCAATGAATGTACTCTTAGTTACATCGGGTCGAGCAATCTTTTCACGTTTGTTATATATGACAATTTTAAAAAGAAATAATCGTAAGAAGCTTTATGACTCTTCTCATACAGGGGCAAACAAGGTCTTTCTCTTATTGAAGACATCTTGTTGTTGCTGTCATACTTATGGTGTTCATTTGGCTGCATATGTGTTTTGTCTTGCAGCATATAACTGGTAGTGTGATTGATGCTATGGCAATTTATCCGATTCAAAGACAGGATTTTTAGATGCCCGTGCAGGGCTTACATTCACATTATTTTGTCTTCTAACGAACGATCCTCACAGTATCGCAACACTCGATTTAATTAACCACTTTCCTGTTGTTATACATTTGCTTGCGATTTCTCAAACTGGTTCACAGCTTTTTTTTTTGGCTCCTGTTGTATAGAGAACTTGTTACAAAATGCGGCTGCAACTTGTGTTGTTTTTTATTCCCAAATAAGAAGATATATAATATAATGACTTTGTTCGCATACTTTCTGAATGAACATTTTATCTCTTCTTTACAAACATGGTAAAAAAACCGCTCAGCACGGAAGGGGTTAATGACAAGCACCTTGCAAAGATGTTTCTATTGACGTGCAATAATATAACTGCCATTTTAAAAACTTCACCGCGAATCACTTTTGAAGACGAAGTTCTTCGTTAAGGTTGTAAAGCGCATAGAGCATGCTGTAGAGCGTGGATATTCGCTATATAAATGCGATTATTATTATTATTATTATTATTATTATTATTATTATTATTATTAGTAGTAGTAGTAGTAGTAGTAGTAGTAGTAGTAGTAGTAGTAGTAGTAGTAGTTTAGTAGCATGTGTCTCACTAACAGATTGACTGGAGAGCCGATGAAGTTAAACATTTTCCTATAAATCGTGGCGCTTTTTTATTTAACAGTATCTATGACCTACCGTTAAAGGAACAATACAACACGAGGAAAAGCCCACTTTCTTTCGCTTTCTTTACCCCCCCCCCCACACACACACACCCATCGGGTGACCCTTCACCCTCGGGAGCGGGAGAAACAGAACAGGACGATGAATTTCTTCGCCTTTACTTGATCTTTCAAACGTACGACGTATTTTTTTCCACAAGAGAGCAACAGCTAAAGCTTTGCAAACGCTGGCAAGAAATCTCACTTGTCGTGGATTGGTCACTAGTATTTGAGACCTTTAAATTGCTAGGGCTTATGACAACCCTTTCATTGAGTATGTCTGATTAAGCGTGACTCAGAAAACATCAAACAATCGCAGCTGAAAAAAAAAATGTGTGGCATCGTGGAGAAATCCTGCGCTCGTCAAAATGACAAAATTGAAGTAACCGACATTTTTCTGCCCGTTGAGCAATTTTTATAGATTTTGTTTGTTCAACACCTTAAATGTCCATTTAAAAACATATTTCTGTGTCGATGTTACTGAAAAAAGGTTTAATTTTGCCATTTCCGAGGTCTGTAAAGATTTGGAGATCACCTAACTTTGGCAGCCATTTTCACGCTAAGTTTTCCTCTGACACCAGACACCTCCTCCTCCTTCAATTGCAAATATCTCGACTTCTATTCAAGATAAATCTACATTTTTTTTCTCATTAAAAGCAAAACAAATAAAGCAAGCTTTACGTTTATATCAATAACGCCATCTGACCAAAAATTGACGAGCGCATGATTCAACAGCGTCGCGACATAATTACTATTTTCGAAGCATTATCGCCTGTCTTTTCTTGGGTTAATGACGTGACTGTTGCAAGAAGTGGAACTGCGGTCAGAATATTACTAATTTTGCTTGTGAACACGTGCCAACATCCCCTTATAGCAGCAAAGCGACAAACCCATAAAAAAGTGTGAATTGCAAGTGACAAGCTTAGTGCCTGTACTGTTGGCTTATCTTTTTCTTTCTTTCTTTATTTTTTTGGGTTGGAATTTTTTCTCTATACGAAGAAGCGTACTTGCCGCTCTCAAAAATATTTAGAAAGGTAGCCCACACATTTAAGAAATGAAGATAAAATGTTAACAGAGGCCTGTCTTGCTACAAAACACAACAGAAACGTGAAATGCCATCACGTTTTGGATCAAGTACGGCTAGAAGTGCACACAACCTACATTTAAAAACCTGTTGTTCTGTTGTCTAGGTCCAATAAAAGTGCGCAAATAGCACTTGCTGGTTTCAGGTAAAATTAATACAAAGACTTTCATCATAAATATCAGATATATAATTATATAGATTTATATTTAGTGGCAGTACACTTATGAATTTCAGACAGGCTGTCTGTCTGTCTGTCTGTCTGTCTGTCTGTCTGTCTGTTTGTCTGTCTGTCTGTCTGTCTGTCTGTCTGTCTGTCTGTCTGTCTGTCTGTCTTTTAATTTCTTTCTTTGTTTTTTCTTTCTTTCTTCCTTTCTCTCTTTTTAAAAATATTTTTCGTTCTTTGCATCTATCCTCCATCTTTCCTTTCTGTCTTATTTTCTTTCTTTCTTTATTCATTTCTTGCCATCTCCTTCTTTCTTTCTTCTTTATGTGAAGGTCTACGCACTCGTATTTTTACTGCTTCGTTTCTTGGAAATTCGGAGTCCAAAGCATCACGAAAAAGATTTTGTTCAGGGTAAAATGGGAGGACAACTATAAATAATAGAAAAAAAACTAAAAATAAACAACGGTGACACGCTGTGCAAGGTTCTAAACTAAAGGCGATGCAACCATTGATTGTAAAGCAAAAAATAAAAATAAAAATCTAGGATTAAAGAAAACTCCGTACACGGAACAACACGAAAACGAGATAATAAATGTGAGGCAGCATGGTGAAATCAGGCGCTCGTCACAATGATCAAAGAGAAGAAACTGGCATCTTTCCGCAGATTTGTGAATTTTTGTCGAATTTTCGTGGGGTTTTTTTTGCTCAACACCTTTCATGCCCAATAAAGAACACATTTTTGTGTGGATTTTACTGGAAAAACCATGATTAAAGGCACAAAAAATGTAAATTTTCAGTTTCCCCGAACTCTCAAGCTAAGGAAATAACTCAGCTTTGGTGGCCATTTTCCCACTAATTTAACCCCCAAAACCAGGTGTTCCTCACCCCCTTCATTCGCAATTATCTCGACTTTTATTCAAGATAAATGGACTTTTTTAAAATCCAAAGCAAGACAATTACCAAGCTTTAAGGTGATGCCAATAACTCTACATGTCCCAAAATTGACGAGAGCCTGGTTCCACTGCGTCGTAACACAAATGTATGAGAGAATAATTGGCAAAGCCAAGAACAAAAGATTAATCTGCAGCCGAGGAGCACGCATTGAGACATCTGACAAGAAAATAGTAAGTCTTTACTCGGTCTGCAGTCTAAACGTTTGGAGGAAGTTTGGCTGAGACGTTACCAATTCCCCTTTTGGTTTGTGATATCGGATCAAGTTAATAGATATGTTGCCTACAACGCTGACCGGAGCCACGCTGGCATTCCTAGGAATGCTGTCTTTTGCACTGCGTAATGTGCGGGCTACAGAGTTCGTGAGTGTACAACTAGGTCCGACTCAATGGCTGAGAGGGAAAGTGACCACTCTTTCCACTGGACAGCCGATGAATATCTTCAGGGGAGTTCGCTATGCTCAACCTCCAACAGGTACTTGAGTACTATTTTCTAGATTAAATTCCTGTTTTTAAACAATAATTTGTAAACATTTTTTGCGCATATTATTATATCCTTATCCTTTAAATATTTAGAAATTCTTAAAAAGGAAGCAGGTAAGTCTTGTTCCAAGAGAGGCATTATTAGACATTTTGGTTACTTTTTATCACATTAAGTCTCAATAAATGTTTGGATGCCGCTATCCATCTTAAAGTTTTACTTTGAAATTGTCACTGAAAGTTGATGAACTGATAGCATTACAGTTAATCGTGACCTCGTTATTCTATCAATATTGGTCTTTTCAGTTATAATGTGTGATTTTTTTCAATTCATTTTATGGAGACGAACGGAAAGCATGTAAAAGTAACCTCAGTGCAGATTGTTCCTCGGGGTTTCTTTATTATTAATGTGTAGGAACGTTTGTGCCCTTATTGGATACTGACTTCGCACATCATATTTTGAGGGAATTTTCATCTGCTAAGATGAACGCGCTTCAATGCAGTATGCAGGCCGGTTATCATCACATAAAGGTCAATAAACGAAAGTTTGTTGAGGTGAAAATAAAATGAAAACGCCTAGTTTTATGTGGGTTTTTTCGGGGGAGGGGGGTTGGTTTGTTTTTAAACTCTCCTACCGTACAGAAAGCTTAAGATCAAACAGGAGTGTTAAAGGTAAAGAAAAGAGAGAGAGAGAGAAAAACCCAGGTTCATACTGTGCCGGATATATGTGATTATTGTTTATCACGGAAAATCATGTAGAAAAATATGCTTGCACAGGCAATGTGGGCCTTTTGAAAACAACTGTAGAAATCCATTTTGAACAATTCCTTTATCTTCAGGCTCCTACCGATTTGCTGAGCCTCGTCCGAGCTCTGGGTGGAACGGAAGCCAAGATGCACTGGAGGACAAGCCGAGGTGTTTACAGACCTGGCTACCAGATCCTCTTAAACCTGAATCGGAAGACTGCCTGTTTCTGAACGTGTTCTCTCCAAATGTAACCGGTACCGTTCCCGTGATGCTTTTCATCCATGGAGGAGCCTATTACAGAGGCAGCGAAGACATTTTTGATGCCTCTTTACTCGCTTCCCAAGGCGTGGTAGTAGTCTTAATAGAATACCGTTTAGGCTTGTTCGGATTCTTGTCCAACTCTGACCATGTGATACCAGGAAATTACGGAATGCTGGACCAGGTCTTAGCGATGAAATGGGTACAAAAATACATTCATGTTTTCGGAGGAGACCCTGAGATGGTAACAATTTTCGGGCAAAGCGCGGGGTCTGCCGGCGTTTCGCTGCATGTGTTGTCACCTTTGTCTAAAGGTCTTTTCAAACGAGCAATTATGGAAAGTGGTGTGTCCCTGAGCCCTTTTGCAATATACAGGGCAAAAACAAAGTTGCAATCATCCAATTACACTTCTTTATTGGGCCAGGAACTTGGTTGTCGGACAGACAGTTCGAAGGTTCTTCTGGGCTGTTTGCGTGAAGCAAACGCTATACACATGATGGAAGCAAGCAGTCGAATCCGATGGCACACTCACAGCGACATTCTTGCAACTCCAACTGTGGAGACTACGTATGGCTTTCTCCCTGATTTGCCATACAATCTATTGAAGTCTGGACAATTCAATAAAGTCGACACACTTCGTGGTTACAATTCTGGTGAATGGTCTTTTGTCATTTTCGATCCCGTTGATGAAGGAATAAGTCGAGATGCTTTTCCAAAAAATTTTGCTCGAATGTTCAAGACGTATGGAAGTACACAAGACTTCGAGACCATTGTTTTAAAGTCAATAGAAAACGCTTATTTGGGACAGCACACGGACAAAAAAGTAATTAGATCGCAGCTCGTTGATGCTCTAGCACACTTCGCGTTTGCCCTTCCTGGTGTGTTAGAAAGCAGAAGTATGACAAAATATGCTCCAAACCACAAGCACTACTTCTACGAGTATGATTATAGAGTGAGCGAACTCGTATCTATTATATCCGTGCTTCCTAAGTGGATGAAGATAGTGCATACTGGAGAACTCAAAACGCTTTTCCTTGAGGATGGACACATTTTCGCTTCAGAAACAGACAAGGCTGTTGCAAAACAGATGCAAACAATGTGGGCCAATTTTGCTATATTCGGAAACCCCACAGAGAAAAATGTGCCACAACATTTGCAGTGGGTGCCATACACAGAACAGAATAATGCCATGATGAAAATTTCAGAGAACTCTAAAATGACTACCTTTTCAAGACCAGAAAATGTACCCATGTATGAGAAATTATTAAAAATTGCAGCTGGAATTACCCCTGCCCAATAGACAGCGGAAATCGCACAAAATAATACGACAAGGGCCTCTATTATTATCTGTTCTTCTCAAAGATTTCTGGAAACTGACGTACATGTAATAGTTCTATGATCGTCAATAAATAGAATCAAACAATTCAGGGACAGCGTTGATAACTTATTCCTTTTTCTGATACACTCTTGACGTAAAAGACTTTAACCCAAAAGTTCTTTTTCAAAAAATTATTTTTGTATTTCTGCTCGAATCCTGCCTACAGGATTAGCTTTGATTAGCAGGATCAAAACATCCCATAACTAAACAGATCTAAATTGTGCCTTTCTTTCGGAAGTTATACATTTGAAGGTCCCCAGCCCTCAGTGTAAAAGAAGGTAAAACTACATTAAATTATTGTCAGGACAGCTGTATGGCTGTGTATGCGATCCCCCCCCCCCTTGCCCATGCACTAAAAATACTTGTATAAAAAGAATACAAATCTTATTCACCAAGCAAAACATATTTGCAGTGCTGATAAATAGCACCCAGGGTATCAGACTTTACAACAACAAAAAATGACACCATTGTACCTCAACCTGGAAAGTTCAAGGTAACCACATTTCATTATATTAGTTGGTTACTGCTGATGAGTGCGGATCAGGATTTCATGTTTTGGAGAAGTTTTTGGAGAATATAACTTTTTGATCATGGTTCTCTTTCAATTTGTAAGATCTCTTTTACCCTTGATTTTCGCAACGTGTTTGATCATTTACTGATGTACCCTTCCCACCCTGCTTTGCCTTAAGACATTTCCATTTCATAAGCAAATGTATTTGATAATAGGTTGCCTTTGAAATGTCGTCAAATCCATGTTGATGCCAGCACTAGTGTGTTTTGTCTGGCGGTGAGTTTCAATTAATTCAGTCAGACACTCTGGAATACTTAGGATGGAACCAGGGGAACAAGCTTCCACATGGGAGCGACCATCTTTATTTTCTTCTATTCTCCAGCCTGCCGGTTCTTTTTTCAAGCCTTAAGGCCAAAACATGAATATGCCAAATAGGACAGAATACCCCCAATATCATTACATAGTGTGCTGATATCAAAGGAAGTCATTAAAAAGGGCTTCTGCGTAGTTTTTGTCTACAATAACATATTTTGTTTCGTACTTTATAGCTTTCTTCCAGAACTTGCATAATTCATTTTGTATACCCAGCCCAATATGTACATAAAGCAAATGTCAAGAAAAATGTCTACACGTGTTATGATGTTATGATTATGTACACGAAATAAATAACAAAATCACACTGCAAAACAATGCTTGCTCCCTGTTTTAGTATCATATTATTATGTTTGCTTACAGCCAAGCAATGATTATACATACTTTCTTGTTGTTATACAAAAGCAAACTCTCTCTCTCTCTCTCTCTCTCTCTCTCTCTCTCTCTCTCTCTCTCTCTCTCTCTCTG
>NW_004798025.1:318842-320745 GCF_000002075.1 Aplysia californica | reverse complement strand
TATATATATATAATGGGACCATACATCTTACTTTTCTAATTCCTAAGTCTTGTATGACGACTCTGCTGGCGAAATCACATTTTATTGGCCTGTCACGGTCAATATTTACTCAGGTATTTTAAACAACTTCAGCTATTATGATAGTACTACGACTACGAATGTGGAGCGCTGTAAATGGGGATACAAGGCTTGATATTTATAGAGCCCCAGGCGTTATCTACTTTATATATTTTCATTGCTTTCTGTCTCACACATCAAAAGGTGTAGATACCTAAGTGCATGTGTATCCCCTTTTTTAACCCCCCCCCCTCCCCCAGGCAAACAAACACAAACACAAATACCAAAAACAAAACAGGCGTTTAACACAACCTCTGAAAGAGAGATAAAGAATTTTGATAAAAACGTTAAGCAAAATTCGGTCAGATGCAGTCGACTTAAGACGATTTTGTTTCTTTCAACTTTATGTCCCTTAATAAGTCGGTTTGTGTATTTGTTTTCTTATCTGTGTACATTGTCATCTATTTGAACGCTGGAAGGGCTGAAGGGAACAACATGCGTGACAGAGGCCTTCTTTGGATGCTATGAACTTTTCTGTTAAACTAGAGGCGAGCTAAAGATACAGCAGTCCCGAGATACCCCTCCCCCCCTCAAACACGCCTGCATTCAAGTTGAAAATGTCAGCTCTGAAAAGGTTTTGAGAAAAGACTTACTTTTATACTTACACAAACGAAGTAACCGCTAAGTTGTTTTTTTTCATTTAAGTAAGGGTTAATTTCATGATTACACGTCCGGTGGCCTTACCACTAGGCTACTGAACCCACTCGGAAATCTCTAATGTTGTACCAATCCTACTTGCAGAACTACATCAACTAGTTGGTGGCAACACCATTAGCGTCAATAGACGCAGCAGAGGTAGCGGCAAGTAAGTAAGAAGGGTGTTGGTGGTCTTATGGTTAGGCTCTCGGACTCCCACCCGTAAGGCCGTTGGTTCGAATTCCTTTTGGGGTCCGACTCTGTGTTCTTTGGAAAGGTACTTTATATGACTTTCCCTCACTTCACGCAGGTGGGAATGGTACCCAGATATAGACGGCAAAAGATCTGATCTTGTCTTTTTGTGTCTGAGCGCTGAACCGGCTGCTTGCACTGTTTGCTTCCCTAAAAGCTGAGAATGTTTCTGAGTGTTTGAGGGTCACCTGGAGTAATAAAAGTTGTAAAGCGGATAGAGCATGCTGCTGAGTGTGGAGAAGCACCGTATAATTGCAATTGCTATCAAAATTACTAACAATAGTAATAGAGAAACAACAGTTGCAGTGACTTAAGAAGAATCAGGAGCAGAAACAGCTTCATCAGCATCTGCAACACTTGTCTACTTTTTGTGTAATCGGAAAAAATGTAACATAATTTTTATTCTCACCTCACTTAAGCACCCTGTGAAGACAGATGAACTGAACTTACCTCTTAAAACTCTTCTGATAACATTAAGTACCATATATCGTTTGAGCATTGTTTGTTCGCAGCCACTCTAAGCTACAAACGATAATAAAGTATAGGCGTGTTACTGAAGTACAAAACTATATATTATTTCACTCTTGGTTAAACAGTTAAATGCTTATCAAGCTGAGAGATTTTTTTTCCGCTAACTTCTTGGTAGACGTTCACAACCGTACAATTTTCTTCAATTAAATTACGACTAACCATAACCTCTCCGCTGGTTACCACAAAGCAATATATCGGGTGATGATTTTTTCTACTCCACCCTTCTGCCAACCATTATAGCGGAAAGTTATCTGTGTAATCAAACCCCTCTCCCATCCCCACTTTAAAGATGTTCTCCTCGTCTCATTTTATGAACTACTACTACTACTACTACTACTACTACTACTACTACTACTACTACTACTAC
>NW_004798025.1:316671-317795 GCF_000002075.1 Aplysia californica | reverse complement strand
ATTATTATCATCATCATTATTATTCAAACTGCTGAAACCGCTGCTTGTGCGGCCCAGATTTCATGTGCCCAGCTGCGGGTTCAGAAATTGCGGCAATTCCTTTTGGAATAGAGACTACAAAGCTCTTTTTGGACCAGTGAAAGATATAGATCTAGTACCAATTGGGCCACTTGTGGTCGCCGATTTCTTGCTTTACGGTCGTTCCTTTTGGACCAGTTTACGTGAGACAAGTCCCCTTTTGGACCAGTTTACGTGAGACCCGTCCCCTTTTGGGCCAGTTGAATAGATAACCTCAATTCGCCAGGTAGTAATCGGACAAAAGAACAAAAACAGTTATTATTTTAGGCGCATAAAGCTTGATGAAGAGCGGGGGTGCTATACAAGTGCTACTTATTATTATTATTATTATTATTATTATTATTATTATTATTATTATTATTATTATTATTATTATTATTAATTCAAGTTGATCAATGAATGTGAGAAAGGTTCCATTCTACCGAACACACCTGGTTTTTAAAAAATGCTTTTCTCTGCCTGAGGTGCTTTTTGTTGTTGTTGTTTTTGTTTTTTTTTACACCTGGCTTGTGAATTGTCCCAAGAATAGGAGAGGGGCGGGTTGGAAAGATCGTATTCACATACTAGATACGATTTCAAGTGTGCTTCAGAGGAGTACACTGCAGAAACGGGCAAACCAAAGAAATTATTCACCCAGCTACAAAACGATATAAAACCAAAATATCTATTATGTTCGAAGCCTAACTTCCACTTCCCCGCCCGTGGTTAGCAGGAGGCATCAAATACACAGCTGACTTTTAAAATCGCAAATCTTATCTATTCCAAACAACTGCATTTGGCGAATGGAAGAGGCGACACGAAAAATCGATTCCAATATTTAAACGAGATATTGGTGAACACTTTAAAAAAAAAGAGAGCCAACAAAAGAATTCCTAAAAGAATTCTCCCTTGCTTAAAATTTTTTAATCTATTTTTCGCGTTTCAGCGAGTCTGCTGTGTATTTGTTGCTCCGTGCCCACTAGGGAGGAAATGGGAGTAGGACTTCGAGAGGGGCAAATAAATGTTTTTTGGTGTTGTTTTTATTTTGTTGCTTTTTTCGGGGGGGG
>NW_004798025.1:309733-316179 GCF_000002075.1 Aplysia californica | reverse complement strand
CCCCCTCCCCCCTCTCCCCCTTGCTTATTTTAATGCACTCCGTTAAACCACCCTTGAAGGATGCTTTCTTTTTGGAGCAGCTTACGTAATGCCCGATCCCTTTTGGACCAGCTAAACATATACATTAAACTCTCCAAGTAGTAATAAATAATCAATTTACCTGTTCGGCTGGTTAAAAAAGGACCGAGTATGCAAAATCTGTTTCAAAAGGGACGCTACCCTCAAAATTGTGTAAGCGTGAAGAAAGGTGAAACGGTATTGGTTTAACGCCCCTGTCAACACTGTTGTAGCAGACACCCTCAGAGCTCATATCACGGGATGTCCCTCCTACAAGCCACTCGCCTTGCTTTAGACCGACGCCTGAGTCTCCCCGCGACACCCACCGGTACAAGCGGAAGAATAAAGTAAAGTAAAAGTAAAGTAAGTATAAACACTGTTAGGTTATTTCAGGGGCGGGACCTCCGGGTTTAACGTCCATCTCCGAAAGGACCGAGCCAAGTGGGAAATTCTGGCAAAGGGCCTTTCCCAAGGACACAACGTCGGACTGAGCTGAGGCTCGAACCCCCGACCTCGCAATCTCGTGATTTCCATGTAAGCGTGTTTGTTTGACTTTTGTCATAAAATTATTCATAGACAGGCATGTATCGATGCCGCTAATAACTAGAATCGTTAATTCGCCCGATTACTACCCCGTGAAATAAATTTACCTGTTCATCTGGTCTAAATGGGGCTGCACCTAATATTTTTCCATCGGCCCACCATTAGTGGAGTGGTTGGGTAAAAAAACAAAATCTCTTTTTTTATGCCACCTTTTTCCAGATTAATATTATCTGCATCAAATTTACCACGAATCTGATACTAAAAACCATGCCTAGATTATTTGATGTTAAACAAAAATTCTACATGAAAAAAAATGCTTAAGATCCTGTGCCGACGGTGTGAATTAACCAGACAAAATGGCAATAACCCCAGTCAGGTGTCATTGCTGCTTGTGTGGTTACATCTTTAAAAAATAACCCCGGGTCGAGGCTCAACTAACGAAACAGGGAACGTTGACTGGTTGGCGTCCTCTGGTCCATGCGTGTTATTACCGGCTTAAAATTTAGGGTTGAAAAATGAGTGGCAGCTGAACTTTGAAGCGTCTTACTTTTAGGAACAGCAGTTAATATTCCCACCATGATCTAGGAGAATTTGTCTTGAATTATAATTATGAGAATTTAAATAGCACCTAATCCCAAGAGAGCTATAAGTGTTGTTCAATGCGAAATTACCACTCAACTGACAAATCAAACAATACAAAATGCACATTGTGAGACCATCTAACGATACACACATGCACGAACGTGCACACACGTACACACGTACACACACAAACACACACACACACACACACACACACAGACATTCACACACATACACACACACACACATACACACACCTACATGAACCATATCCATGTGTAATGAGAGAAGGGGAATTTAAGAGAGAGAGAGAGAGCGAGAGAGAGAGAGAGAGAGAGAGAGAGTGAGTGAGAGAGAGAGAGAGAGAGTGAGAGAGAGAGAGAGAGAGAGAGAGAGAGAGAGAGAGAGAGAGAGAGGAGGGGGGGGGGTGGAATTTGGGAACTTTGGAGAAATGGGTGAGGTTAGGAACACTATCACTAATATCAACTTTTTATATAATAGGGCTACTTTGGTTACTTTACATGAAACCAGTCACATTAATTATCCTAAATAAATCAAGAGAAAGCATGCATCTTTACCTGGAAAGTACTAGAGGCAAGATGTTATTTTGGTACAGAAAAATGATGCTTGTGCAGTTCGGTGACTTGCAACAAAGTAGCCACTGGCCATTAGATCTAACTGCACCTCTGCTGTTCGCAGAATTAACTATCCCTCGTGAAATAGTATTTAAAAAAAATAAAACGTGAATTATTTTTCTTCCAAAGCTTGGCCTGTCGCCAAGCGAGGATATGACAGGACAGAGACAGATAAGACCGGAGTTGTTTTTGTTTGTTTGTTTGTTTGTTTGTTTGTTTGTTTGTTTGGTAGGTGTTTTATGGCACTCGGAACTGCATAAGGTCATAATAATTATGAGCGCACGTTACACATTAAGCATTTTCAGTTTGGTAGGAATTAATTTTGAATATTGCCAGGATGGCCTACTCTTATCAATTTTCGACCACCAAGGGATCTTTCACGTGCGCAATTTGCGCTTTCGAGATTTTTCGCCCTTATCCGAGAAGGCAAGATGTAATCTTACCTAGCCTTAGATCAGGTGTGTGGCTGAAAGACAGCAGTAAGAAGGAGCCAAGGAATATCAGTAGAAAGGTTGCAGATAGAGCCAGGAGCCCAGAGCGAAATTGAAGACGAAAACAGATGACAGAACATGTTTAGGGAGCATAAAAGGAGGTGAAAGGAGGAAATTTCAGAGACAAAAACTTTCCGTCGTTGTTAGTTTTCGAACCCGGGATCTATTAATTAAATGGCATAAACACCGTAACCTCTAGAACACGAGAGCCCCCCCCCCCCCCCCCCCCCACGTGGCTTGAGTTGGAGACAGTTAACTGGCAAAATTTCTAGAGACTTTTCTTCTTTTTGTTTATTTTCTTTCGTTTCTACCGGGTTGTGTTTAAACAGTGTTCCGGTTTTTTTTTCGAAATGGGGATGTATATATTAGATAGATAGTTAGATAGATAGATAGATAGATAGATTCTAATAAAGGTCTTGTTGAGCTCTCCCTTCTTAAAAATCCATCTTCAGCGCGTGACGTCAGGGATACACCCATGTTGGCCCAACAGAGAGCGGATCACCCGAATATTTCGTAGAGGGTCAAGTGAATTCCTAAAAGAATTTTCGCACGATAGATAGATAGATAGATAGATAGATAGATAGATAGATAGATAGATAGATAGATAGATAGATAGATAGATAAATGGATAGATAGATAGATAGATTGAGGGAATGGGAGAGGGATGAGAGAGGAAGGGAGAGAGAGAAAAAGAGAGAGACAGTCTGTGTGTACGTGTGTGTGTGTCAGTGTGTGTGTGTGTGTGTGTGTGTGTGTGTATGTGTGTGTGTGTGTGTGTGTGTGTGTGTGTGTGTGTGTGTGAGAGAGAGAGAGAGAGAGAGAGAGAGAGAGAGAGAGAGAGAGAGAGAGAGAGAGTCAGTATACAGTAGTCTAAATTACTCTATTGTAACAGTGTGATGAACCTTTTTTTTGGAGTGGGAATTGATAATTAATTTTGTTTGGACGGCGACTCTAAAGTCATTCTCTTTTTTCGACTTCCGAACCGCCAAGGGTTCTTTAACGTCCTCATCCGAGATGGCAAAGAGATCGATCCTACAAAGCTTAGGATCAGAGGGTTAAGAAAACGGATAGACAGTCGAGCACCATACCTGCTGAGCTGCTGAGCGGTCCTTAATCATTATTTAGTTTGAATGTTTCAAAATGTACTTGAAAATACATGGAAAGAGAGACACTCCTTTCCGTCTTTTCTCCCCCAGAACAAAACAAAAAGAAACTCAACAAATTCAATACGCCCTCTAACAGTTGAAGCCATGGACTTGATTTCCCTGAGTTACATGCATCTGTGTAAGCTTGAATCACGCCTCCGAACCGTCGTAGAGAGGAAAATAGCCCCAAATCGGCTTGTATGACAAGAGGAAAATGACAATAAACCCATAAAAGTGCCAAGTACAAAGCACGCCACATGATCTGTGGACAGCCATAGTGATGTCTTATCTATCAAGCTAACTCAAAAAGTCAAAGTAGCACAACAGACAACATATTATGTGTTTTCTTGTTTTATTCTTACTTTCTACTGGTTTGTTTTAAGAGGTATGATGGGTCTTGTTCGTCTATTTCCTTTTTTAATATTTTTTTTTTCGCCATGAAAACGTCTGCCAAGAGGTAATCGTTCAAAATGTCCAATATTATAGAATGTGTATATGTTTTGATAGAATATCGCCTTCAGAAAAACAGAGGGGGGAGGGGGGGGGGGGGGGGCTGGAGGGGTCGTTTGGAAAGGAATATGAACATTGCACCAAAGTTCTTAAGAGTTAGCAAATAGTTTAATAAATGGCATACAAAAAGATTGCCAACATTTTCTGTGTCGTTCACTATAAAAGAGTGCAGAAAATGTATAATGAGAAATGTTCTTTATGACTACGATGCAACTTTGAGCGAAAAATATAGGATCTGTTCAATGTTTAGCGTGTAATCTTTGTAAACCATGCACCCGTGGCTTTTGGCCATGACAATGTCCATTGCTTGTGATCTGAGAGAGTGCACCATGAAGGTGAGTCATATTTGTGAGTAGCAATGAACATTTTTGTTTTATGACGTCCTTGTTTCGTTGCTACTGTGACCCATGAAAACACATTGTAAACACATGTCTGAGCTTGTGTGTGTGTTTGTCCGTCTGTGTGCATCTTCTTCTTTTGGGAACATTGTCTTAAAGAACAGATTGAAGCTCTTATCGCATTTTGAAATCTGATTTGTGCTTGACATGAATTCATGATTCTGTGTTAGTAAAATCAGGGGTGGAGTTTGGGGGAGGGGGTTCCATAGATTAGCTCAGTTTGACGGTCAGAGACTCAATGTTTATAAGGGCTTGCGATATGGTGTCGCGTCATGTGAGTATTACCTCCAACTGTACAGTCACTGCCTTTTCTACTAGACTCCTAACTGTTGTTAGACGGCCTCACACGTTGGGACAGACGTGCCATGGCTTATTAAACCTATCTGCCGTTCGCCATTGGCATGCACTCAATTAGCCATCAGCCTCCAGTGCAGTCATTTATATCATGTTTCCATTGGCCGCCTGGCCCTCCTATTTCTTCGTCCACTGTTTTGTGCAGTCCGCCCAGCCTTAGTATGTGTCCAAAATACAAATTAGAAATGTTGCTTTCCCCTGTAAAACGAGTACTTACAGTCATTATTCTGTCTTTCCAATTGCTTTTCATCGTTCTTTGAATTCACACTCTGTTTTGATCAAATGTGCACGTTTCAGCTCCGCTGAGGACAGAGCACTTTTAGTATGATTATTAGTAGCTTTACTGTCAAAATAATCTTCATCTTTGTGAAGATAAAATAAAGCCTTTACAAAGATAGATAGTGATATACCAAATTCTTTCAGTGGTTCCTTTGTTACCGGCTGTCTGAACTTTCTATTATTCTGAAAGTTTTCTATACCGCTTTTCCATCGTTCTGTTTTCTTGTCATGTTATCCTTAAAAAATTGATGGCGAATCTTCTACAAGTTGAAATTATTTTTTAGACATCTGGCTTCAGTAAAATCTTCAACAGCACGGTTAAACCGAGCCTGGTTTGTTCTTTTATCTCTTGTTTCGTTTGTCAACAGAAACGCTCATCTCAAGTGAAAGGGTAGAATCACGTCAGCTTGGACCGAAATGTCAGCCGCCACTGCTGAACTCATATTTCACAGAAACCACGACAAAATCTTTAGAGGGCAAAAAAGTAATGTAAGCTATTCTCAAACTTTAAATACACTTAGTAGGAAATTGTGCCTTAGTGCCCCCCCCCCCCACACACACCAACACATAGGGCCTACACACTTTGTGTGTGTGTGTGTTTTCGTTGTTGCTCTCATTGACAATTATTTATCCATTGTGTGAAATCATTACTTTCTATTCAACGCTGCCGTTAAACTAGCTCTCAGCACCAAAGTAAACTACTTTTAATTTCTACCCCCAAAAATGGCAAATAAAATGAAAACCTTATTTTCATTATAAATTACAGAACTTTAAAAGTTTTGAAACGGTCTGGGCTCACAGAACAAAACTAAAATCGTGTTGCGTATAAAAAGTATCCATGTCATGTTGGAATTCAAAAACTTTAGCAACCCATGCAAAGATAAAGCACTTTGTACCGGAAAACTGCAAGTTCCATTTTATGACTGTAAAACAAGTGGTTCACGTGTTAACTTGTTATCTTGTTATGAAGATTGCGTTGGGGCTACCTTTAGCTACTGTTAGCTATAACTTGACGCTTTAATTTGAAGCAAATAATAAATAAGCACCGACATAGATTTCAAAGTGCTCCGTCACTCCCTTCCCACACCTCCACATCCTCCATATGAACACCCCAGATCACCAATACAAGACATGGCGTATAAATAGTTACAATAATATATTACTTGTATTTTTTTCTAATTATCCCCCCCCCCGAACTTTTCCAGAGGGTATTCTTCAAGGGAACAACCCTACTTGATGATAGATCCAAGCGGAGACGATGGAATAGCAACCTAGTGGTTAAGCTTTCGGACTCGCAACCGTAAGGTCGTGGGTTCGAATCCCGTCGAGGGCCCGACGTTGTGTCCTTGGGAAAGACACTTTACACGAATTTTCCTCACTTCACCCAGGTGGGAATGGGTACCCGGCTATAGGCAGCGAAAGATCTTGTCAGTTTGTTAGTGTTTGAGCGCT
>NW_004798025.1:308243-309327 GCF_000002075.1 Aplysia californica | reverse complement strand
ACCCCACACCAAACAAACAACCTGTTAACTCTTATGGGCCCTCAGCAACACTTGCAACTACTACAACAGCGTGCCAATGATAATAATCTTTATGTGTCATCCATTATTATATATTGCAGAAAGACTGAGTTCGCTTGCACCGCACGGAAGGGGGCCGTTTACCTTATATTTCAAACGTTGCTTTTCGAGGACTAAAATTGTTTGTCTTTTCAGTGATCAGTGTATTCTGGTTGTGTCTTATCTCGCGTGCCTGCTCAAAAATGCCCACTCCATGACTTTGTCCCATGAGATAAGGATCTTTTTGTCGAACAACCTCTCTTCGAGATTTTAAACATTTGTTTCGTCATAATATTACAATTCTTGCCCTGTCCTTATCTCGCCAAAGGCTTTTGTAATTACAAGGCTCCAGATGAATTTATCTTCACTCAGCAAAACAACTATAAAAGTTTGGTGGAATTAGGTCGCTGTTGCATTTGCCGAAAGATTTCAATTGTATCGCCATCAACCAAGATGGGGATTTCCTCTTGTCTAACATTTCTCTTGGTCGTCCTCTGCGGCGTCGCCCACTGTAGACTCCGGCGCCAGACAAGCACACCTGACTACGTGACGGTGGAGCTGAGCGCCGGTCAGTCATTGAGAGGGGAGAAGATCACCAAAGACGGCCAGGGGCTCAATGTCTTCAAAGGAATACGATATGGAGCAGCACCTGTCGGTAAGCACTTCTGTGATGTTTAAGTTTGGTTGTTTTTTCTTTATATTTAATTGTCCCCAATATAATTCATTTCTGCGCGTTTTGCAGTTCTTAATCTTGTTTTGTTTTTTGCTTGTTTGAGTAAAGAGAAGCCCATCGGCACAATAATGGTCATCCAGGGGTGGGAAAAAGTAAGACAGACAAACAGAAACAACAGAGAAAAAGTAAAGATGTAGGACAATGACATTCTTAGTGACGTATGTTTCTAATAATATGTTAACAAAGTTGTAATGAATAAAAATGCAGACTGCAGACAGGATTTACATACTCGATTTACATATAGTAGTAGTAGTAGTAGTAGTAGTAGTAGTAGTAGTAGTAGTAGTAGTAGTA
>NW_004798025.1:302853-306162 GCF_000002075.1 Aplysia californica | reverse complement strand
GAGTAAGATTCTTGTGTGATATCTACAGGCCATATCTATAAGTCCCGTTTTACTTTGATTACCCTGTCAAACAAGTCAGCCTTCGCCCCTGGTTTTCACTATAAACTATAAACTGTGTGGTTTTTCTTTGTGGTGCCGGTAGTTCGAACACTTATTGAGAGAATAGATTGCTATACATGATAAAGATTTGTTTCACCCATGTCTATACGTGAAAAATACCCAATTTCTACAAGTCTGACCGATGAATATGACAATAGAGAAAGAATGAACTAATGAATGAAAGGAAATAAGAATGAGTAAAACAGTACATTTATTATTTTTGTTCTAATACAGGTGTGTGTACGCCCGCACCGACACAAATCAGATCAGTTAGGAGGTGGGCTTTCGACCCTGCCTGTCAGGGCTAACCCGGATTGAGAAGGATATAAAATCTCAGCAGAAAGATCGGGAACTTCGAATTTTAAAAAATCGAACCTAAGAAATTGAACTCAGGTCTCCTGCGTGCAACAGACAAGCGCCTAACCGCCACTCCACAAAGACTGGTGATTAGAATCTGATAATTAAGAAATAAACACGAACCATTTTCAAAGATCATTTCGTCCTCAGGTTCACTGCGGCTTGCAGCTCCCCAAGAAGCCCCAAGTTGGACAGGAAGTCAAGATGCCCTCGATTTACCACCGATATGTTGGCAGAGGAAACAAACAGACCCCCATCACGCCCAGTCGGAAGATTGTTTGTTCCTCAATGTCTACTCTCCCGATATCAACGGCTCCTTATCTGTCATGGTCTGGATACACGGCGGGTCCTACAACAGAGGAGCTGGCATCCGGCAAGACCCATCACAGCTCGCACGTCATGGCGTGGTCGTGGTCACTCTGAACTATAGACTAGGGCCCTTTGGGTTTATGTCCAGCGGTGACGATACGATTCCTGGAAACTTTGGCTTATTAGATCAGAACCTGGCTATGAAGTGGGTCCAGAAACATATTACAGCCTTTGGGGGTGACCCTGCTTCTGTGACAATCTTTGGTCAGAGTGCTGGGGCTGCCTCTGTGTCTCTGCATCTGGTTTCTCCGTTATCGAAGGGCCTTTTCAAAAGAGCAATTATGGAGAGTGGGTCTTCGTTAGCTTCCTTTGCGGTCGAAAGGCCAGCAACCAAATTTCAACAATCAAATTATACAAGTGAAATGGGTGTACGGCTTGGTTGCAACGACACCGATTCCCCAAGTTTGCTCACTTGTTTTCGGAACGTACCGGTCTCCCAGATTTTGGACGAAGACCATAACATGAGAGAAGAAACTGGAACTGATATTTTGGTAACACCGACAGTTGAAACCGCTTTTGGATTCTTGCCAGACTATCCTTCCAACCTACAAAAAGCGGGAAAGATAAATGCAGTAGATACACTTAGCGGGTACACAAATGGAGAACTGTCGTACTTGATCAGCGATCCTGATGAGGACGGAGTAACACGCTCTGAGTTTCTGCCCACTTTCAGGAAGACAAATCAAACATATGCGTTTAATAAAGAGAGCGTTCCTGTTGTGGACAGGTTCATCGAATCTTATTACTTAGAAAACGCAACCAATCCTATAGCAATCAGATCCCGCCTTGTAAATAGCTTGTCAGAAGGTACTTTCGGTTTACCAGCCGCTCTTGAAATTCAAAGAATGCAAAATGCAGAGGGGTCCGACACGAAAAGGCATTACTTTTACGAATACGAATACAGAATAAGCGTTTTACTCTCATTCATTTCTTTAGCACCAGCGTGGATGGGAATAGCCCATGCTCAAGATCTTGAAATTGTATTCTTCAATGACAAAATAATGGCCACCAATAGCGATAGAGCTGTTGCCAACACAGTGCAGACAATGTGGGCAAACTTTGCCATGTATGGGAATCCCACAGAAAAGAATGTCAAGCAAGACGGCGTTGATCTCAACTGGACTCCATACACAAAAGCCAATAACGCTATGCTGAAAATAGCCGCAAAATCAGAGATGACCACGTTCCCCGGATCTGACAGAGTTTCCATCTACGCAAAACTGCTCGAAAACTTCATCGGGAACTCTGACGCCGCTTCCCTAACTGTCTGAAGTTGTTGGACAGCGACAAGCGTTAAACAACCTGGGGCCATATTTGATAAAGGATAATCTAAGCTCACACCATGCTCAAACTGTCTTTCCGTGGATCGCTTCTTTACCCTGACGTCAGTTCACGTATATAGTAAAACCAGGTCGCTCCTTGGCTCCACGATCGGAAAAACTTAAGTACAGCATTATACAAACCCGCCCCCCCCAAAAAAACCAAAAAACAAACACCAAACGATCTGCTCGCATGCTTTCAGTATGGCATCTTCGAACTTGGGGCTTAAACCATCATGTCAATGTTTTTCTTTCGATCGCTACTACAGTGGAGACTAATTGCAAACAGTCTTGTTGTAACCGCATTTATATTCTAAGTTTTTTAAAAAATGAATTTTTTGTTAAAAATGTTTATTTAGTAATAATAAATCACACTTTATCGATCCTCTTGGAATTTTTTTGTTCATTTATTTAAAAAAATTAATTAAAACAATGGCATACACAGATACCCGAACACAATATAATTAACACATGAATGCATGAATAATACATACACAGTATCACAAACATAGACAATCCACACATTACTACTGGTGGCCACTGTGCAGTGTGCAATGCCCTGATTTTTTTAGCTTGGTTTACTGTGTGTTGTTCAAGAACCTTTTTTTTAAAAAGAAGAATTGGACAGAAATAGCTCATTTCGAGAGTATTCTATCAACGATACCTAGCATCGAAACCTACAATTAATGAATGCTGTTTAAAATCATGATACTCCGGCTCCGTTATACTCATAAAAATGCTGAATGCTACCTTTGTTTAAATTTTCAGGGCTGATGAAGTTACAATCTCTTCTAGAAAGTGACGTATAGTTCCGGAACAATAGGATGTTGATATATAGACAGTGTTTTATTCAAACTGTTTTTCAAATTAACGGCATTGTCCAAATTTTTATTTTTTGTGTCTAAATTGTTGTTAGAGAAAGGATTCCTGAACTGGTTATTTTTTACCTGGAAAGTGGAAGGGGGGAGGGAATGGGAGAGAGGAGAAGGAGGATGTTTTTTTTTACAGTTTGTTTTATCGAATTTTCTGTATTTTCTACTATCTCGTTTTTCTTCTTTCTTTTTCTCCTATCTTTACCATTTTTTTTCTTCTTCCCCTTGTCTTTCTCTCTTCCCCTGACTCTTTTTCTCCCTTCCTCTCTCTCTCTCTCTCTCTCTCTCTCTCT
>NW_004798025.1:298463-302585 GCF_000002075.1 Aplysia californica | reverse complement strand
CTTCTTCTTCTTCTTCTTCTTCTTCTTCTTCTTCTTCTTCTTCTTCTTCTTCTGTGCGTCATTTACTCTTTTTGCTCCCTTTGAGTCTTTGGTTTCTGGTTCATCGGATACACCATGGCCAACGTCAAAACAAGTCGTTTGCCATGGTCGCTCTTTTCTATACTTAAGTAGATGCTTTACGTTTCCAATGAAAAGTTTAGATCATTTAGGAGGCCGGCTTCGATCCTGCCCGCCGTCAGGGCCAACCAGGTCTGTCAAGAATACAACGTTCAAACAAAAAGGCGGAGATGTGACACTCGATAATAATCCTTCCCAAACAGGAATTGAGCTTGATATTAATACTATTATGTTGTGCAATGGCGAGGCGCCTTTCCGCTACCCCATAGACGCTAGAGCCATGTAGCCGTAAAACGTACCACATCCAAAATCACACACAAGGATGGAATCAGATAAGAGACTGCAGGACAACAATCTTTATGAACTCGCCGAGAGCGTTTTGCTGTTAGATACTGGGCTTTTTACTCACGCCGTTGTGTTATTTAAGACTGCCATCTCTGTCTTGCAAACAAAAGACACACGTTCGATTCCCGCGTGGGGACTTTTATCAATCGAGTGTCATTGTCATTGTCTGTTTGCTCGAATTGTGTAACCCACTGAGTCCGAGTTAAATATCGATGGGGACGTAAAACACTTGCAGTTGCAAGTGCTATGGTTAACACGGCCATAAAAAGGAGAATATGTAGCTATTTGGGACATGAATACATTGGTAAGTGTTTTACTGCATAATAAGGTCATACTATGAGCGCGCGGGACACATTAACATTTTCAGTTTGGTAGGAATTAATTTTGAATTTTGTCCAAGTGGCGACCGAAGCCCACTCTTATAGATTTGGGACTACAAAGAAAGTGGAGACGAAAGCAGACGACAGAACATGGTTAGAAAGCAGGAGACGAAAAATTGTCCGTCGCTGTCAGGTTTCGAACCCGGGACCTATTGAGTGAGAGGCGAACATCGAAATCTCTAGACCGCGAGAGACCCCTGAGCATTTTATGAGAATGCCACAGACAAGATTATCCTATCAGACATGATACTGGAGATCAAATGGAAAAAGTGGAAGAGGTAGACTAGCTGACAGTTACAAAAGCATAAGGTAATCACTCATGGCCTGGATGTACCATGTTACGCTAGAAGATGTGGCCAGGGACTGACATACGTGGCGTCGACTGCTTTCTGCCTTATGTACCTGACGGTACAGGAAGGGTGAGTAAGTAAATAAAATTAAATATTGTAGACTATTTACTTCTACTCGTTAAGGTCTTTGGAGATTAACGGACGCCATACATGACTCCTGAATAGTCACTTCACTACCAGTAGCCTTTTGAACATACCGCTCTACTGAGGCCAAATCTTGACAGACAATACTGAAACCATGTCCTAGACATACAGACAAATCAAGCACCAGTTAGATTCTTCACAAATGCCAGTATAAATTTAAGTCGTTTCAAGTACCGAATACTGTCAGCCCCCCTCACGGCACTAAATTGAAAGTGGAACTATTTCCAGGAAGAAGAGGTAGATTTGGAACTTATCTCACTTGGATCCGAAGCTTGAACAGTACATTGTAGGTCCACTGTATGTTGATTCGAGTGTTGTATGTAACACTCCAGGATAAAAAGCTACGACTTTTACGTTTACATTCCGTGGATAAATAGCATAGTCATCGACCAGATGTTCACTAATAAGCGCTATAATTATTCGAAGCAAGATGAAATTTCCTTCAGGAGTAAGCCTTTTCTTTTTTAAAAAAAAGTAATCACCGCCTGGAAATCGGTCACTACCAAGTTCACGTTGTGAACAGTATGCACTAAATGGTTTGTCCCTTTTTATATGAGAAGTACGACATGTAACATGACCGAGCCTGCATTGTATGAAAAGAGGATGGGGCCTAGTCCCAGGTCCAGACCAAGTGTTTAACTCTTCTTCATCTCTAAGAGGTCTGTACACGTCAACAAATTCTTATATAATATTGGAGACAACTCATTAACTCTTAAAGAGTTTCCTTTCCCCGATGATGTGTAAGGATAAGGCCATACCTAGACCCGGACTATAGTTTGTGATAGGCGTATAATTACCATGGTGGCTGTGGTTTGCCCTTGAATTAATGCGTCTCGTTATGAAAGAGACTTCCCGGTTACAATTCAGGATTCTGGAAACGGACTTGAAAACTCGACAGTTATGACCATGAGCTCACTATTGTAAATAAATTGTAATGATGTAGATCATTTGCATAGAACCTACTTCGTGTGCACACAACCCTTGGCAATGTACATAATTCAAAGTATGGTGCAAATTATTCATGATTGAACAATAACTGAAAATAATTATTTGCTCATATGCACACACACACAGTAGAAACGATACATACATACATACACTCACAAACATACACACACACACACACACACACACACACACACACACACACACACACACACACACACACACACACACACACTCTCTCTCTCTCTCTCTCTCTCTCTCTCTCTCTCTCCCTCTCTCTATCTCTCGCTCTCTCTCACACACACACACACCCATTCACTTACTCACTCACACATTCACTCACTCACTCACTCACTCACTCACTCACTCACTCACTCACTCACTCACTCACTCACTCACTCACTCACTCACTCACTCACTTACTCACTCACTCACTCAAACACATACATCATCATCCCTCTCGTCACACACTCACGCATATGTTGCTCCAGTCATACACTTGTGTTATACAATCCTAGGTTGTGCACCTTGATGTGTTTCGGAACAAAACTTTGATAATCCCCAGAGGAGGGAACTCTTTCAATATTTGATAAAATAAAGGATATTCTTCCACCCTGACAGGTTTGTCGTAACCTGACATATGTCATGAAGAACAATAGGTTCACTGTCATTCAGAAACGAGGTAATATGAACACAATCTACCCGAAGACTTGCTTTCAGGTTAGAAAGTGGCGCCCTCCCTGTGGAACTTAACTTTGTTGTTGTCATCGAACCTGGGGTTATTAAGAAAGGTATCCACTTCGTTGGGAAAATGGTGTCAGAGAAAGACGAAGAGGGTGACTTCGAGTATCTTATCTGAGAAAATATAAAAAGATTGCCAATGCTTTCATTTATTCACCCATGGAAGATTTGGCTATTGTAAAATGAGAGTAGGTCTTCCTCCTCCGACTCAAGGTTAAACAAAGAGATCAAACAGCTCTTAAAAAGTTGTCGTTAAAATGGACAACCCTGGCATCCTTTAATGTTTTATTGTCGTTGAAGTCCCCAGTATGTTTGAATTTCATATACATGTACTTCATTTAAAAGAGCAAACAAAGGACAACATTTGAAGCTTTTTTTTATAAAGAGACAATTTTGAGTTACAGTTTAGATCTGCAGACTTAATTTCCTATAGCTGTTTTGATTTGGCAGTGCTACGTGCATAACACCCCCCCCCCCAACCTTTCAGAACACTATGTCTGTCAGGCCCTTTGAGGTGGTGGATCTCCGACATTACGTCCTTGTCTGTCAAATGAAACCCTCTCTCAAACAGCCCATGTTCAAGAACACATTTGTTACCTGGATTTGAAACAAGAGTTCATCACTCAGAAATAAATAGTGATAATTGCTTAGCAAATATATCACTTATTCATGAATGCTGTGCACTCGCCAATTAATCTAGACGTTAATAGACTCAGAAACTAACACGGAAAAGAATACTTTAAACCTTTCTTTATCGCTGCAAACTTGACTTGTAATTAGAGGAACCATTGAGATCTGTTTTAAAATAAGGGAAGATTTCAAGTCAACACGTACCCGCATGTGTGCACAAAAGCGTACTAGTTTAAAGAACTACCTCTAATTGGTCACTGTTTTCTATAGTTTCAAGTGTGTATGAAATGCACGTTTCCACCTCAAACAAAAGGTATACATGTATATGGATGTATGCTGTGTCAAAGTTTTACCTCTCAAAGATAATATTCGATATTTTAAACACACTGTCTTCGTCCGTAGATTTACTCACGTTTGTCCGATGTCTCCTGCAGTGTGTGTGTGTGTGTGTGTGTGTGTGTGTGTGTGTG
>NW_004798025.1:263398-296533 GCF_000002075.1 Aplysia californica | reverse complement strand
GTCCACACCGATAGACAGTATTCAGAAAGAGACAGAGAGAGAGAGAAGAGGGGAGGAGTAGATCTTGCGAGAACTTCCGGGCGGGTGAGAATAGCCACTTTCGTTCTTTTACTTTTGGCCAGCTCTATTTAAATTCTCCGAACGTTCGAGAAAATAAACTTCAACTTTATTTCTCCGAACGGTTTGAACGCTTTCCGTTCTTGAGATTTGTTGATGATAGGCCAAAGCGAATGGAGTGGCCTGTGTGTGTGTGTGCACGTGTGTGTGTGTGTATTTGTTTTTGTAAAGTGTTTTACAGCGCTCGCTACTGCATAAGGCATAACAAGGTCATTTACATTGAGTTCATTGAGCGCGCGGGACACACCTAATATTTTTTTCAGTTGGTAGGAAATTTTGAATTTTGCCAGGGTGGCGGCCGAAGCCTACTCTTATCGATTTTAGACCACCAAGGGATCTTTAACGTGCGCAACTTGCACACGGTCCCTCCGAGATTTTTCGCCATTGTCCGAGAAGGCTAGGTGTAGATCTTTCGGCGCCTTTTCGGTAGTTCCCACCCCGCATTTGTTATTCGCCGGTATTGGCCCCAAGAGTAGGGGGGTTTCAGGGGGGCTTGCCCCCCTGACCTAACAAAAACATGGTGGGGGGTTTCAGGGGGGGCATGCCCCCCTGAATTTTACCACAATTTAATGAAATGTTTTGCAGTTGTTAGGTTTGATATCTTAGCTTGCCGCGAATCAAACGTATATAGATCTAGATTCTAGATGTAGGTCAGGCTCAATCAAATAAGGGGGGTGGGAACTACCGAAAAAGCGCCGATCTTTCCTACCAGAAGATCAGGGGTGTGGCTGAAAGACAGCAGTAAGGAGGAGCCAAGGAGTAGCAGTAGAAAGGCTGCAGAAAGGGTCAGGAGCCCAGAGGAGGGGGCAAAGGAGGTGAGGGGGTGGAGGCAGAAAGTGGAAATGAAAGCGGACAACAGAACATTGCTAGAGAGCAGGAAAGGAGGTGAAAGGAGACAATTTTAGAGAACAAGAAAATTTTTTGGTCGCTACCCGGATTCGAATGAGAGGCCAACACCTTACCTCTAGGCCACGAGAGCCCCCTTATGTGTGTGTGTGTGCACGTGTGTGTATGTAAGGTGTGAACAAGGGGGGTGGAGGGATTTTTTTTTTACATGACATTATGAAGGATTAATAAATAAATAGATTCTAGTTTTTGCTGCGTGACTAAATGCAAAATAGGTTACTGCCAAGGAAGGACTTCCGTAAGACGGTAAAGAGCGACCACCCCATCAAACACAATAAAGAAGAGGCCTAGACCTAACCCTTCCCCTACCCCTACCCCTACCCCTAACCCTAACCCTACCTCTAACCCTAACCCTACCCTTACCCCTACCCCTACCCCAAGCCCTCAATTCTGCTCTGTCTCATAATGGTCGCTAGTTACGGAAGTCCTCCCACTGCCAAGGTCGAGCAGTCTTGTTTTCTCGCAGTATTTTCAAATGAAGTGTAGTCCGGGAACATTGCCCCAACCACAACTGAAGTATTTGAATATTCAGACATTTAAAAATCTCTAGCTCTAGAAATTGAATTCGATGCAAAAAATGCTTCCTCCCAGTCTTCACAGAATGGCAGAATGAAAGGATAACGCCTAAATCTCGCCAAAAAATCTGGAGATTAGAAACCTCTCGGAGAAATAGGGTTCAACTTGATTTTCCCGAGCATTCGGAGAAATGGTCACTTCATTTACTTTTTTACTGACGGCCACCTCGGCCACCTCTATTCTGACCGCGGGTGAAAATTATTATAGCGCAGGCGAGCCTTTTGGCGTGACTGTTGGCTATTCTCACCTGGTGTGTGTTCACTGTGATAGCCTAGCCTAGGCCAACCAGTGTAGCGTTCACCGTGAACCACAAAATTCTACTCTGTGATAACAGAAGTGTAGAATTCTTTGCTGTGAACAAACGTTCCAGTGCTCTTGTGTTGGTTGAAAGTGTGCAATTTTGACTTACGGAGTGTCTACGTACACGGTAACTGGGCACCTATCTCAGTATCCACGTACACGGTAACCGGGCACCTAGTCTCAGTATCTACGTACATGGTAACCGGAATGAAAATAAATCAATATTTGTCCTGTGCTGTCACTTGCTGAAAGAAAAAAGAAAGTCATACAAGCGTCTTGTCGGGCTCACCATCGTGACCGGTCAGTGAACCTGTGCGGGCGCAAAAATGTGATTACCGGTTAGGATCACCAAAGTTCATTCAAATTCAGAGTCTGTGCGCTGTGAAACTAAGTATAGGGCTCCGGAATGGGGGGGTTATTGATTTTCTTAAAGGTACAGTCGGGGGAGGGGTGAGGATGAAGGCAACACCGGATGACAAAAACTGAGCTTGGAGTTCTGGACTGCCCGGTTACTGTGTATACGTGATAGAGAGACTACGTGCCCGGTTGCCGGTTACCGTGTACGTAGATATTGAGGCTACATGCCCAGTTACCGTTTACGTAACACTGAGACTATGTGTCCGGTTGCCAGTTACCGTGTACGTAGACATTGAGGCTACATGCCCAGTTACCGTTTACGTAACACTGAGACTATGTGTCCGGTTGCCAGTTACCGTGTACGTAGACACTGAGGCTAGGTGCCCGGTTACCGTGTACGTAGACACTCCGTTTTACTAAAATTTTGTCTGTGGGCAGTGAGAGAGAGAAAGAGAGAGAGGGGGGAGAGAGAGAGAGAGAGGAGTAGCGTGAGAACTTCCGGGCAAAACAAAATGGCGACCCGCGTAGTTCGGCTCGAGTTGAAAAGTGGAATAACCATAGCAACTGTGTAGATGATCAAATTAGCTTACTTTTGTGATATAACATCATTTTTTCTTTGCTTTTGTCAATTTGATCATCCACATTGATAGACAGTATAATTCCGAAATTAGGAAAAACAGGTCTTGTTTCACAGCGGGTGAGAATAGCCAACACTGGCAAGTCTCACCTGGGATGAGAGGTTGATCGTATCTCACCCCGGGTGAGGATAGCCACTTCCTTTACTGACGGGAGCTGCCCAGTTTGTCACACAGTGTGACACAGGCCCAATTTCATTTAGATCTAGAATCTATATTAGATCTAGATCTAAGTATTTGAGTATTGATGACAGTCATAATTGCAGCACTTTGACACCGTAGTTGAATTTTATTTTCCAATTGTTATTTACGAAAAAAAAAGCATTCATTGTTGAAATTTTACAGAGTAGGGTAATTGGTAATTGTTTACTTTCTCGTGTTTTATTCCGGCGAAGGACTTCTGTAACGACGAGTGCCCACTCTGAACTCTATGCCATAGAGGCCTATACTCAAAGGCCATCAAAATCAGTACGGAAGGCCTAAAGCCAACTCCAGTATGTTATTAGATCTAGATGCACCTACATTTACAAATGATGAAATTATCATGGTTTACTGTATTCTTAACTCCAGCACAAAGTTTTGAATATCCAGTCGGGGATGCGTAGAGTTTCGTCTAGTCTAGATCTAAGCGCTGCCGGAATTTAACTCGAGAAAGTAAACAATTACCGAGTAATTTGCTTTGAAAGCCCCGGAAGATGACAAAAATAGATGGTGGAAGAACATCATCTCTATTTGGGCCAATCACAGAGGTGTGCTAGGTGCTCGCTGTAGCTTCATGTCTTATTTCTTTGTTGGCCCTTTTTCTCTGCTAAAGTTGCCTCAGGTCAGTACAGAATCACATTAAATTCTAGATCTATATATAACATAACGTAGTTACTATTTCTCCGAACCTTCAGGAATATAAACTTGACATTTATTTCTCCGAACGGTTTCCGTTCTCGGGATTTTTTGGTTATTTGCTAGAGTTCGGTGCTGCCATTCTGCGAGGGCTGGAAAGAAACATTTTTTGCATTGATTTCAAACTTAACTTGATATGAACGGTGTAAGGAAGGGGGAAATAAAGAGAATTAGAAAGACAGACAGAGAGAGAGAGAGAGAGTGAACAAAACAAAGATAAAGAGATAATTTCATGTGCAGTGAACGGCTTGAGTTGACTGGAGCAATGAAGAGGGGGGATGAAGAAATAAGACATCGAACAAAGTAAAACAGGAAAAGAAAGAGAGAGAGAATACGACTGTGAGTGAGAAGGAAAGAAAAGAGAAGAGTGGAACATAGAGAGAGAATAGAGAAAATAGGAGAGAGGGAGAGAGAGAGACAGGCAGTCAGATGTAGATAGCCAGTCAAACAGAAAGTCAGACAGAGAAACAGAGAGAAGGAACCAGCAGAGACATATTTTTTACGCTGTTGGGCCTCATTTAAAATTAAAAACATACATCTCATAAACTAATTTGCAATGGATGGATTTAAAGTCAAAATATGTGTAATAATGCTGATAAAATTAAGAAAAAAGTGCTTTAGAATGACACTTTGAGATGGGTCCATGAGACCTACAGTCAAACCTGTTAGAATCACAAGGGAGCAAGCAAAAAATCTGTCTTAGACATTTTGCGTCTTCGACTTGGGAATGAAGGGGGATGGGAGGGGGTGTCCGGAGAGCCAGCCTATTCATGTTGGTCACCTGACTGATCAACAAGCAGTGGCGAAAACTTAACACCTCCCTTGTGCTATCTTATCCTCACTGATAATGGTATGTGTCAATTTTACTTAAAATTGCCATTAATTAGTGCTTGCATCTCATTATGTACCATCGTTTGACCAATTAACAGAAACTATTGAACATCTTCTTTATTTCCACCCTTAGCTTTACCCATCTGTGTAAAAAGCAGAATCAGTTAATGCCATCTCTTTTGTCAATTCTTCTATATAGTGTTTTTGAAAGATTTTAAATACAAACGTTTGATTGCGTAACATGATGAAATGGCTTTGATTTTTCACAACTGATCAGCAAATAAAGTAAGTAAGTTTATTCAGTGTTTAAGGCCATTGGCCCACATTACATCATATAACTAAAACACTCTTTTGATAAATAAAGTTTCCGTAATGAATATTGTTATTATGTGCACATATCTTTTATCGTGGGTCAGACATTGCATATTTCTGTCACTGGGCCGAGTCAGGCTGGGAGGATTTAAAAATTTCCTTTTTTATGGATAAAGTGTGAACAAAAAAATACAAAGGGAAATTCTTGTTCAATTTCATGAGAGTTACACCTCTCACATAAAGGTGAATTTGTTAATTTCCACTGGTAGAGATTGTTATTTAATGGAAGGCCATGAACACAACTGATCGCTTGATTATTAAAAGATTTTCTCAATATGTACTTCCTAACAAATCCCATATTTGTTGTTAATTTCTCTGTCGAATGACAGTGAGCCTTGTGAGCGTGCATGTATATGATTCTCCTTCCACATACCACTGCATTATGTGCCATTGACTATCTAGAAGAAAGGTCAAAGGCTGGGGCCTTGATACGAGGTCAGTGTGATGAGAATTACAACTCTTAATCCTATACTCACCCTTTTGCTGCTTAGACGATTCAAGCTTTAGTTCCTGTGTGCTCGTTCTTTTTTGTCTTTCATCATTCATCTTTGATGCGGTTTGATTCATTGTGTTCCTGTTGTTGCTCTTTCTGACAGGATAATGAGAGAGGATTTGGTACTATGGCAACATCAGACGTCAAGTCCACAGCAGTGGTTAAGTACAGCTCAATGAAGACCCCTGTTCAGTTCTCAACCATCAGACTGAACACTGATTTGAATTTCCCTCCTTCTGACAGACAGCGAGCAGGATGTTATATGTTTGGCGAACAGTCTATGCCTGGTGCTTCCTCATTTTCCCCATTCAGCAGGTAATTTTGTATGCAGCGCACCAACAGTGGGATTTTAGTATGCTTCTCATCCAGTTCATACACAATGCAATACTGAAGCCTAGCTCATCTGTGTTGCATGAATTTCGTATTATTATTGGAAGAAAAAATGAAGGGACTATTGGCCCAACACTAGGCAGAGAGGTCCAAGACCTATGTCAAACAGCAGCCTTCACACTAGAGTGATATCCATGACCTATGTCAAACAGCAGCCTTCACACTAGAGTGATGTCCATGACCTATGTGAAACAGCAGCCTTCACACTAGAGTGATATCCATGACCTATGTCAAACAGCAGCCTTCACACTAGAGTGATGTCCATTTACAGATAAAGCGAGAAGATTGGAAGAAAATGCTATCTAAATGTCCATGATTGATTCAATGGAGAGTAGTTTTCTTTTGATTGACAGGTTTAGTGCTATTAAGACATTTTGATAGACATCACTAAAGATTTGATTAAGAGAACTGAACACACTCTTCACTGAGTGAGCCGAGCTGATTATAAAAAAGTCATGTCTCAGCTACAATGATTTAAGCAGATTTGTAGTTCAACATGTGAAAAGACACTGCATTGATAGTCAGTTTTGCGCTAACTTTGAAAAAAATCTATCTAGCTTATTTTTCAATAAATTATAATTTAGTAAAGGTGTGGAGCTAGAATGACATCAGATTGGGCACCATATTAACATTGTTTTCAAATGCAAACTAAAAATGCAAAATAACAACTGAAAAGCCGGATAAATTGCAAGACCTAGCTTAGTGTTAAGAAGTTTGATGCGTGACATGGGCTGGAAGTGGAAGTTACATTGCTTTATATTAAAATGCAAACCCCCCCACCCGATTTCCTCTAGCCAGCATGCCTCTGAGGGCTGATGAGTCATGCCAACTGAAAGTCACATTGTGTGAAAAGTGATGCTGTGTATACGATCAGATTTATCACTTAAATTTCGTGGAAAGGATCTCTCAAAATCATAGCACTTGTATTTAATTTCTAAGTTTGTAATAGAAAGAGGATTTCATATAATGCATTGTTTTTAGGTTTTGTGTTTTAATATGTCATAATCGGAATTTAGAAAAACGTATTCATTGGGGTCTTATAAAACAATGTGCTAGTGAGTAAAGATACAATTTTTGTTAATTGTCTTTAGTAACTTACCTTTTGTTCTCAAGGTGAGTCAGTTTCAGGAGCTCATTTGAATCATGATTTTTCCGCTGGATCACAAAAGTTTGTAAAATAATGGGGTTACTTATTACTTTTTTTTTTCAGTTTAAACATGGCTAACTCTTACCAAGATCTGGTTGGCGAAGTGGATGTCATCTCATCATCTAAGGTTTGTATTTGGGGGCGGGTGCATTTATTTTTTAGGGTCATGTAAATCAAACCCCATTCAAGTTCAGAGCAAAGCTCTTTGTGATGGATTGAAACTGAATTTAGAGAGAACTCTCCCCATATTCCACCTTTTTCATGAAATGCTAATTTGTTTTAGAATTTTGCATTTTAAAAAGTCAAATTCAGTTGTTTTGAAACTGAATGGGCAGGTACACTTTAAGTTCACGGTGACCCCATTAAATGGCTTTGCACATTGCTTTGCTATATGGGGGAGGGTCTTTCAGAGGATTTGACATTTAAACTGTTGATGTAATGTAATAACATCTTTCTTTTTTTTTTAACTTGAAAAGTTACTTAATTTTGACAGAGCTTCAATTGAGATTTACATTTGGTGAATACTGTGGTATAGCCTCTACCTTACCCTATAAACTCATGGTGATTCATTTGTGAACATGACTTTCCGAATTTTGTCAGTAGGTCATAAAAATGGGGAAATGTGTCTGTGAGAATGTAAACATTGTCTTAATTGACCATCATGCTAACTTATAAGATGTGTTGTTAGTTGTAATGAAACTGTAACTTTTGTATTTGTACTGAAAGTGACAAGATTCTAGGAGTTAGTTTAAAAGTATGTTCGATGGAATGATACTTATGTATGGAATTTATTGAAAAGAATTTTGATATTCGTATTTTATGAAAATTCTACTTTGTATAGAACATCAAGGCTTTGCTGAAAATGCCTTACAGTCAAGCACCCCAGATCAGCATCATGGTACACAGACTGAGGAAAACCCTTCTGCTGGAAGAGTTTGATGTTCACAAAAACTTGCTGAGAAAAGAAGCTGTACGTTTTTTATGCATTGTCCATTTCAAGGTTTACTTTTTCTTGTCTTATTTAGAAGAGTGCAAAGATATTGTATGAAACACTGACTCCCTTTGAATATTTTTTTCTGAGACTGAATGAATGGACTTCCACCCGGTGCTGTGAGTTTTAAACACACATACACACACACACAAAAAACAAAACAAAAACACAAACAACAAAACAACCAAACACAAATAACAAAGCAACCAAACACACACACACAAAAATAACCAAACACAAACACACAGACATTCTGTCTGAATGCCGAGGATGCCACACATACTGTAGGAAGAAAACTTGCTGCTTCTACAAAATTTTGGTGCAAATTCCAGGGGGGGGGGGGGGGATTCTTGCTTGCTTTTCACTTAGACAAGGTTGAGTTGACACCTATCACATCTTATTTTATTCACCAAGATCTTTTTTGATCTAAATACTTATATAATAATAATAATAAATAGCATTTATACTGCGCATTTCCATTTTCTAAAAGATGCTCAATGCGCATTACAACGAAAAAGACATCACGTCTTAAAAATTAATCGACAAGTGCGTACATAAAACAACGTATTATACATATAATATAAATGCATATGTGTTACATTTTATATGAGAAAAATAGTCTCGCAGTGAGGCTGAAAATGTGTTCACTAAAAATAAAAAATACAATGCAGTAAAAATTCACGAACGGTCACATTAAAGTTGAAATGCTGAAATTTACTTATTGAGGTGTTTTGATTAAACGTGTGCTCAATACGAAAAGTATATAATTTCTATACATTTAGTGAGAGCAAATAAAGTTTTCTTACTTTCTTATTTCATTTCAGGAACAATGGAGTTGGTTGAAGTCTTTCTTTAATACTACTGTGGCCAAAGAGGAGGTTGAAAAGGTATGCTTTTCACTGTTGTAGAGAATGGCTGCTTTTTGTTTCTGGGGAAGTTTTGCTTAAGCTGTAGGGTATCTGTGATAGAAATACCCCAAGCAATTAATTTTTCTTAATTTTATCTCCCACAAAATGTTGTATGCATTGAGCAATGCATTGATAACGATGACAACATTCAGAGATCAATTATCGCTCATTCTTCCATCAGAGGTTTTTTTCTATCTAGCAGCTAACTATTATGAGTTGTCGATTCAGCCATCTTGGACTCTGCTTGAGATTGTTTTCAGGGTATAGATATAATCTTCAATTTTACTTAGACTCAATGTGAGGGTTTCAGTTATTTCCCTTACCCAAATGAATGTATAATGTTTTCTTTCTCTTGCTGTTTCCTACTCCTCTACTTCCTCAGCATCTTGAATTATTTATATGTTCCTTACTTTTTTTTCTGCAGAGGAGGTGTTTGGTGAGTGCAACAAAAAGAGATTCATTCACAGAAAACATCTACCTGAATCTCATCAGACACAGGTGAGCAGACAGTTACAAGCTTGTGTAAAGGTTTTGGTGACTGGATCTCTTTGCTTGCTCATTGAAGGGCTAAAATTTATCTTCTGTTTATTTCTTCACCCGTGTTAGGTGGAGCTTTTGTTTTATTTGGATTTTTTTTTCTTTAGGATTTTGTTTTTCTCTGAATTCAGTGATGTTGTGTTATTATGCTCAAGAGATATAATGTCGTAATATTTGAACCATCAGACCTTGAAAAAAAGGATGTTTTCATTCCAAGAAGATCCAAGTTACATCTAAGCTTGTGTCTCGGATCTGAACGGCCTGATTTATATTGGACTGTTATTTTCTTTGTTTCCAGCTTTGCAGCGAGTATTGGAGAGAACCAGAGTACAGCTTTGAACACCACAGATGGCCACGCAAAGCAAGTGAATTCTGTCCCTGAATTTTCAGAGGTGAGTACTGGTGTTTAATTCAGGCTTTGCTTTTAAAATATATTTTTGTGCTGTCAAACAAATTTTGTATGAAGAGGTTTAAGTGGATCAACAGTATTTATTGCTGTAGTGTCAGTCTCTCTACTTGATAATTAATGTAAACAATATCCAACAGCTTAATTTTGCCATCTGTCGTGGTTTTAGCTATAATCAGTACTTTTTAAGATTTTATTTTAAACAAGTCTTGAAAGCGTATACAATATGCAAGACTCCACTCAAGTTTTTAGTGGGATTTTTTTTCTGTTATGTCAAAACATACTGATAGACAAAAAAACCCTTTCCTTTAAATGAACTAAATAGCCAGGACTGTGTTTCCTTTGATTAGCAAGAGAAGAGTGAGTGTCAGTCAGTCAGTCAGCCCCTAGTGTCTGAGTTGTTCTCATTGAGTACACTGTATTCAAAGACCAGGCTTGTCATTTCAGACTGAAGTATTGCATGTTGATTAACATTTTTTAAAATTTCCCCATGTAAAGGCAATGTCTATTAAAGAATTTTTAAAATTTCCCCATGTGAAGGCAATGTCGATTGAAATTTTTAAAACTTTTCTTGTGTGAAGGCAATGTTGATTTTAAATTTAAAAAATTTTCCATGTGAAGACGATGTCAAGCTTTGAACTATGTTCCAGGATCTCAAGGGCTTTCACCATGAAACGCTTTGGACGTTTGAGGATATCAGTATGCTCATTGACAGTGACTTGCCTATTTTTGGAAGTGGAAGCTCTCCTCGTCCATGTATAAGCTTGAGGCTAAAGGATGCCAGGTCTCCACCCATCAGTGTTCTGACTGGTCTGGACTACTGGCTAGACAACCTCATGAGCAATGTGCCAGAAGTTGCTATGTGTTTCCATGTGGATGGATTTGTACAGGTATCACTTTTTGCACAACTTTATACCTACCATAGCAGTACTTCAGTTTACTTTTACTTTTCATCTTCTGTTGCCTCTGAGCTTTGAGGGGAGCTGCAGTTTTCTATGGTAGGCCAACTTTGCAGCTCTTTCGATTCAGGGTTCCCTCGACTCCTTCAATCCATTTTTAGTTTGGCCTTGCTCTTCCTGTGTAGCCTGAGTACTTGATGTTTTAACTTAATGGTATCAAGCGCAAAATACCATCGTCTGTGGTTACATGTACAATTGTGTGTAACCACAAATTGCAGTTCTCTGCTATGTACCTGTTTTCCAAAATAGAATTACAAAGTCAAATTTTTTATGTCTCGTGTAAAAAAGATTATCCAGAATTTTGCCCGATAGGGATACTATTGTCTTTTTAAAAATTATGGTACGTTCTCTTTGCAAGATTTGATAATGTGGTAATGCATCTTTATTGCAGATTTGATTCTTTCTTATTTTTTTTTAGGTAGGTTTCATATTTGTTAAAAATTCATGTTTTCTTTCATCACAGAAATATGAAGTTATTCGGACAGAGGACATACCACATTTGAATGGCTCTAGTTTTGATCCAGAAGAAGTGATGGATATAGCTCGAAACATTATGGCTTTTATTAAAGCTAATGCAGCTGTTGAAGGTCACACCTATTGGTTGTACAAAGGTAGGTGTGTTCATTTTTTGTATAACCAGACAGATTTAATACCATCATGAGTGGGTGATTAGCGTATGCTCTGGTGTGGTTTGCTCCTTCTTTCCTATCAAACACCTTTCATCCTTATCTCCCCTCCTTTTTTGTGTTTATTGCTCTCTAGTAACACCTCTAATTTTCGGCACTTATTTGACCTTATTGTGTTGCTAGTGCTGTAAAACGCTTACTAAAACTAAAACTAAATCTTTGGCACTTATATGACTTAATTGTGTTGCAAGTGCTGTAAAATGCTTATTAAGAAAGAAACAAAAGTACCATTATGAATATCCTTTTTAGCTTTCTTTATGGATATTTGGTTTGTAGAATGTCATTTACATATTGGATTTAAATTTTACTTAAAGAATATGTTTGCCCTTGGATTTCTGTGTAGTGGTGGACATCAGACCTTTTGCAGTGTCCATGTTATAAGGCTTTCTTTCAGCCTCCCAGCCTATCCCCCGGAATATGACTTCATTTTTGACAAATTTTTGTAAGATAATGTCTCATACTATGATTTATATTTAAAAGATAACTGTCATGTCTTACTGATTACTTTGAAAAGAGCGCTGAAGCGAAAGTTTTAGCACTGAAGATTTTGTTTATGAAGACATTTAGGGCTTTTGGTTCTGCTGACAATTAACAATTTTGTCAGAATCAGTGGCATACAATTTTTTTTCTGTGCTGTGTGTAAAATCTCTGCTGGTTTACCCTGTGACTTTCCAGGTGATGATGATGAGATGGTGAAACTGTATGATCTTACCGATTACTGCAAGAGTCAGATTGTAGAAGGGGATAACCCTTTCACTGTGCCCGTGGGTCTCTTGTGTCATCGTGTGGGAACCAAACTGAAGATGAGTGGCCAGAGGAGATCGGCGGACTCACGTGCCATGCTGGAGAACTGTCTCCGACTCCTTGATGATACAAAGCACAGCGAGGTGGGCACTGAGATGTGGTCTTCTCCTTTGCCTTTTTTTCAATGGCGCATGCTTTTAAAGAGATGTAAAGTTTAGATAATGAAAAGGCAGTTGTTGAGGTTTACACAGGGTGACTTCCAGGCCCTGAGAATATCTTGGGAAATTTGAATAAAATCGCAGAGACCTGGAAATTTGACGAAATTAGTAAATTTCTCCGGAAAAGACCCGTGAAAATACAGGGTTATTGAACAAGAATGAACCGATTTAGTTAGTTTTATTACGCAATTTTGTAGTAAGGAAAAGCAATAAAAAACTCAAGCAAGGTCACAAGTATTGTACTCACAGTCAACTTTTATTTCATGTCTTACAAATGTTCATATTGGCCACCACCAACAGCAGGGGCAACATCAATGCGATAAGAAACAGGCGGTGTGCCCCATCATTGTTATGTAATGTGCAGTTAAAAAATGGATACCACCCTCCCCCCTGGAAAGTTGAGAAGATGGTTTGGCAGTCACCCTGTTTACAGTAGTTTATAGTCATCACTGCTGCTGATGTTATGTGTGTTCACATTCATATTGTCTTTTTACAGGTTTGTGCTGAAGCTCATTTTCATCTCTGTGACATGTGGGTTCCGGACAGATCTGTCAATGACATATGGCATGAAAAGGGCAAAATCCCAGATATGGTGAGAGCTGTTTTTGTGTAACTTTGTCAGATCTGGTTACTATGATTATTGTATTTTTTTGTAAGCAGAAGCTGTGTGATGTGTATCCTTTTAAATTTTTAAAATAAATTCAGTGAATAAGCTTTGTCCTTTTGAGATGTACTCATGCCAGAGATACTATGCAAAGTTAAGTGTGTGTGTACTTGGAAAATATATTGTGTATACAAAGGGACCTGTTTTTGCAGTCTTACCTAGTGTCCAGTTGGTGCATGTGGAAAATAAAGTACCACAAGAGTGGCATGGGGAGAAGAGATTTGTTTTTGTTTTTTTTCTGATTGTAATGTTACTAAGTTATTTTTTTCAAGGTTTGTCAGGTAATATTTGAATACACTTGGTTGAAATTTGATGTCTGATACGTTGTTTTTTTTGTTTTTCTGTCCATGGCAGCCTTCTGATCTGTACGATGAAGAGAGCACGTCAGATGACGGTCTTGGACCAGACAAAGGCACAAATCTAGGCGATGAGGGTAACTCAGGGAGCAGTATGCAGGCCATAGAGCACAAACCAGCAGAGAACACATCACAGGAGGGGGTGCAAAATGCTGTAGCTTTAAAGGAACTTGTTGTTCGTGGCATGACCAAGAAAAAGGCATGGGATATTGTGCAGGCCTGCCGTATCGCTGGAGAAACTGACGAAAGGTGTAAAATGGCACTTGGTCACATTCGCAAGGTATGTTCAAAGAATGATTGGTTGCTCTTTAGATTTATTAAATCTTTGTATGCTTTGAGGCATCTTGGGGGATCTCGTGGTCAAGAGGTTATGGTGTTCGCCTCTCGTTCAATTGGTCCCGTGTTCGAAACCTGACACCAACGGAAAAGTTTCATCTCTAAAATGTTCTCCTTTCACCTCTTTTCTTGCTATGTAACCATGTTCTGTTGTCTGCATTGGCCTCAACTTTCTGCCCTCCCCCCGCCCCCCCTTCTCTGGACACCTGACTCTTTCTGTACAGAACGTTCAATAAAATAGTTATCTTTTAAATTCTTTCTTCATTCTGGAACAAGAAGAGTTGAGATTTTCTTGTAAGACCACCACCCAAGTGAAACTGGTTTAGCTTTGAGCTTCTTAAATCTGTATTTACTAAATATAAAATTTTTTGTCAATGTTGTATACTCTTGGACATATTTTAAATCTTTATTAGCTGTTACTGACATGTCACATCCCCATGAAATATGCTTTAAATCAGTTTTATTTACATTGTTAAAAATCGCCTTGTTTTCTTTAAGGAAGAGTAGGTAAAAATGCTAGTGACAGATCTATTTCTTGTTTCAGAGATAGATTATATGTCAGTTTAGTCATTGATTTGTGTTTGTCACAACCTGGGATATATCATTTGCATAATTTGCAAGGCTAAGAAAGGTCACTTAAGTATTTTCTTTCAATCCCTTTATCAAGGGTTTTTCTTTATAAAAATGTAAACCTCCCAAACCAATTTCACTGACAAGTTCCTTCTGCATTTCTTAGGGTGGAGTGCTCATGCTATTGAGGTTGATATAAATATTTTTGGTTAGTGTGTACGTGTGGATGTTACTCACATATAGTTTCAATATACTTAGGACTGTTGAAAAATACTTTCTATTTACTCTGTGGTTTTAATTTTATAGTTCAGGCATATATATGACAGATACTGAAAACTGTATTTTTCAGGGTTTGAACTGTGTAGACAAGGATCAAGCAAGAGGAAAGAATATTGGCTTGGTAGAGAAACAACAGACATGCAGCCCATCCAAGGCAATCCCTCTTCATTATGCTCCACTCAATATCAACACCAAAGATGAACAAGAGGATCAGCAAGAGAATCTCCATCTTCACCCCACTCACTCTACTGTCAAGGAAGAATACCAAGGGATGTGCAATCCGTCCCAGGCCATTCCTTTGCACTTCACGCCCCTGAAAACTGCCACAGACAGTCAGGAAAAGCAGAATCCTTCTTCTCTCAAGACAAACGATGTCTGTGCAGGGGATAAAAACGTTGCTGCAGAATCTAAGAGTGAGAGCTGCAGTTGGGAAAGCAGTAGCTCCTCAAGTAGATTTGACGCCAGTCATCAATCAGGCAGCAGCTCCTCCGAGTCCTGGCATGTGGAGGCAAAGTTCAATCTGTTGAGGAAAGGGGCCATAACTTACTTTGTGCTGGCCAAGTCTTTCTTTGAAATTAATAAATATGGACACACCCTGAGGCACCTGCGCTATGCTATGCATTGCTACGGTGAGTAAGCTGACACTTTTTATTTTCAGGGTATTTTTTAAGGTGACGTTAACTGCATTGCACTAATAATTACTGTATACAGTTGCAGGCGCCGTGTAAGACTTGTTAAACTCAAATAAACTGTGTGAGTTGTCTTTTAGAAAGCAGGTCTTGTTAATTCATAAATCAGATCATGATATAAATATCCATATTATATGAATGTTCTACTTTTTTTGTTTACCATACCCTAAAGACAAAAATTTTGGCAAGTACCATACACTAGATTTTGGAATAGATTGCCATAGTCTTCTTCATTCATCTTCTTTTGTGAATAAAAAGAAAAGATTTCCCTGGGAACACAGAAAATTGATATTTTTCATGTTTTGTCTTTTCATGAAGGCTTAGTGGCAGATCTGTCTTCACTGGTGATTGATTGATTTTACCTCCTTGTACATCCCTTGTGGTTCTCTCTGTTCTCACTCTGTCCTGTTCATGGAATGTACATCGTTAATTCAGATGTTGAATTTCTCAATTGCAGCTCCGATAACTTATTTGGAGTAAATAATGCATTCTCGAGGTAGAATAGGGGAGTTTGCAAGGCTCTTTTTCCACTTTTTGGTCCTCCTTGAGTTGCCCTTTCTCTTCAATAACCTTAGTTTGGAAAAGGCAAACTCCTGAATATCTTCGTTACTTCCTATATCTATTTTACTGAGGCAAATAAATAAAATCAACAGTGTCATTTCTTATAAAAAGATTCTGTTCCACTAGTTTGAGAGGTGATGCACATGACAAATAGAGGGTGTCTTTAAAGACTGGGCATATAGACAAAACACATTTTCAAGAAATATAACACATTAATTGTTCAACAACATTTGGTAATGGTCTACTCGTGGAACCCAATCGTAATGTGAGTAAAAAGCAAATCTTTTGTGCGTGATGTCACACCAACCCACATGTGGCCTCATAGAGAGTGGAGACCCCAGATATATATAGTCAATGGAGGAGTGTCGGGTATTTTATGCCCTCGAGCATTTGAAAACATGTAGCGACAGCATAGCTTTTTATTACTAGCATCTTTTCTTCCTGGCTGTAGCTCCCATTGTTGTAACATATCTTCTACGTTCCTCAGAGGCTCAGGAGGTTTTGGTGCCTTCTGTTTGTGGGAACAGTCAGCACCAGGAGCTGTATCTCATGTTGCTGTTCCTCGCGGCGAAGGCTCGGAGCTCTCTGACTTCTACGTGGGCAACGTGCGCTCGTGAGTTTGAGGAGCTTGGGGAGGAGGAGGCTGCTATACTGAGCTCAGCCCAGGCCACTCTTCCAGCGCCGAGTGAGTGTCAGCAAGAACAGTCGTCCTTCCTTGCCAATAAAGAAACCTAAAGAGTGGGCAAATGCCATCGTGCTATTGCAGATGCAGAAAAGAATTACAAGTTAGGAGTAAAATTGATTGAACTGGAATGTACTTAAAATCTTCTCTAAATGTTTTGTAGAGATGGGTGGCAATGTTTAGGTAATTTAATTTTTTTTTCTCTATATTTCATTCTGCTCATGTCGAATAATAGTTTTGTGGTATGTTCCCTGTGCTTGTTCAGTAATGATGTCTGATGTGAAGATAATGCTGTATAACAATTTTTTTTTTTTGATCCTCAGAAAACTCATGGGTTTATGACTGGCCCACAAATCAAGAATCAAACTGGTCAACTGCTGAGGAGCTGTTTCAACAAATAGCTAAATTCTCTGCTTTGGAGACCAAAAATGCCCAGTTTAAGTTTGATCTGAAAAAGAACCATGCCGCTTGTCTTGTTGGACTTGCAAATACCCAGTTGGAAATACTCAAAGAAAGGACCCTAAGTAAGTTTTTCTTGGTCACCATTGCATTTGTATTTTTTTAATTAATTGATTAATTAATTAATTAATTTCTTTTACAATTCTCAATTAATTAATTTATTGTACAATTCTCATTAACACATGTCGCTCGACAATTGTGCCTTTTAGTCTTATGTTTCACTGCTTTAACTGGAAAGTGGGTTGTCATGTATTATCCCCAAATGCTGAGAAATTTCACCTTTTTTCCATTCCAGATTCTTTTGAAGTTTTTCTGTTTTTCATCTGCTAGTTTAAATATGTTTTATCCTCCATGTATTCTTTCACGTTTATATTCTCTTTTTGAATACTTTTAAGTTTCTAATTGGGTCTTCCAATTTAAAATAAAGCTTAGGATAGATTCTCTGGATTTATGAGCATCACATTTCGCTTTTATTTTTGGAATTACCCATTTAATGCAAAATGTCAACTCAAAATATTGGAGGATACGTAAGCTGTTTTTACACTGATAGGTGACGAAAGTGAATGTTGAAAGAGGAGGAGGGCTTCAGATTTATGAATGTCTTAACTTTGATGTGAATTTTGTGTCCCTGTTCCTTAATTTTGTCTCCCCCTTCAACTTGAGGGGACTGGGGATCTGTGTAATCTGATGTGGTACCAAAGGAAGGGGGGGGGGGATGCAACTTCCATGTCTGTTTGGATTCCACTTGTACACCTTAATAATTTTAGAAGTTTTTGTGTCTTGTGCTCTGCTCTTCATTGTGGGAGCCTGTCAACCACGATTCTCATTTTGCTAGGAAATTTTCATCACTCACCTGTTTGGGTTCTGCCTTTTGAATGACCTATTTGCATCTAGTAGGGTGTAATACTCTTGAAAAATAACACAAATAGGCGTCTGATTAAAGGGAAATATGATTAAAGCTCAAGTCTAAAAGACTTTGCTGTATCTGATCTCCGGTGAAAAGAGGATTGTTTAAGCTCAGTCAGTGAAATAAATATCTGGACTTCTTATCTGCTGGATACTGTCATGTCATGATGTTTCAGCTTGTTTGTAACGAATTTGTAGCTGTAAGAAGTGAATCGTCGACACAAGACTGGATGACATGTTTTGTCAGAATTTTTCTTTTTTCTCCTTTCTCTTTTAGAAAATTGTGAGAGCTTTGATAGTGTCAAGAGCATCTGGGAGAAGGCACTGAACAACTTCAAAATGGCTGTCCAGATGTTTGAGAGTGTTGGTGAAAAGAACACTGCTGCTCATGTGATCTGTAATGTGGCCTATCTTTACAACCTGGCAGCAGGCACTGTGAAGCGGTCAAACCTCAAGGAACCCATACCTGCAGTGAAGAGGAAGTACTTGGATAAGGTGAGCTCTCCGAGTCTTCTTCCAGGGTATTGTTTTTTTTTTTTATGTAATAAAGGTTAAGGTCAATGTATATACGCCCGCCCCCTGGAAAATTTTGCAGGGAGATAAGAAACCGGACACAGACTTTACCATTAGAGACATTTTAACAAAATGTCCAGACTTCGGAGAGACCCGATGGAAGTATTTTAAATGTAAAAAATTGCAAGATCTGTTCTCTTTTGCTGATCCCAACAGAGTTTTCGATTTTATGAAGACCATTGGCCTTTGCAATAAATTGCAGATAGCATTATTTAAAAAATTATTTTAAATGTTATTTTAAAAACAGTGATTTTACCACAAAATTCTGAACATTTTAATCGAAATATTGACCTAAACCAAGCCGAGTTATGAATTGTTGTGAAAGCGACCAACTTGTGTTTCGCGTGCTCATATGACCTTTGCAAGCGCCGAAAAACTCTTACTAAAGCTAAAAACAACGAGAAATCAGTGTGGCAGTCACCCTGGGATTTGTCGATGAGCCTCCCCGAGATCCCGATTTTTAGATTTCATAGAGTGGCAGGTCTGTATAAAACATGCCCTTCACTTTTCAAAGTGTCCGTTCGTTATTTTCAGTTAGTGCTTCTGCAATTCTGTGCCCTTGCTAGTACTCACCTGTGATACCAAAGCAGAGGGCTCTCATGGTCCAGTGGTAAGGTGTTCGCCTCTCATTCAATCGGTCCCGGGTTCGAAACCTGACAGCGCTGGAAAAATTTTTTCTCTATATTTTTTCTCCTTTCACCTCCTTCCTGCTCTCTAGCTATGTTCTGTTCTGTCATCTGCTTTCGTCTCCACTTTCTGCAATCGGATGGCCGGGGGGTGTCATTGGTAGGTCCTCCCTCTTTACCTTATTGTTTTTGTTCTGTCCCAGAAAGAAAATGGTTGAAATCGGCGGGACCTTTATCTCAAAATTAAGTGTGCAATTGTTAAAAAGGTAACTGCTTTTCTTTCCAGTGTATTGAGTTCAATGAAAAGGCACTCAACTTACTGGAGAGGGGAGAAAGTATGGACGACACCCGGGAAAAGATTTGTCACACTCTGCGACTGGTGTACCATGATATGGCCTGTTGTTTCTCCAAGGGCACTCATCCTGTCACTGATCAGGTATTGTTTTCACAAAGGTTTTCAAGGTTGGATGTAAATTGTTTTGATGTTACTGTCTGCTTTTAGAATCACTTGTTGTGTGTGATAACTGGAGCCAAACTTGCTGGGAGTGAGTCTGTTTCTTATGACCAATATCGCTTTCTTAATCTTGGGTTAACCTGTTATTTCAGATACAAATTTGTGAATTGAAGGTTCTTTCAGTATATTGATTGTAAATTATTGGAAGGGCTGTTGAATGCTTACATCTCTTGTAATATCTTTTGTTTTATGTCTTTCATGATTGATTCAATGGCTTGTCATATCTTTATGTTTCTCATTTTGCCAAGACAACATCTTTTTGTGTTCCTTGAAATGGGAAGGTGCAGACTTGTGCACCTAAGGTATTTACCAGCGGTTCAGGAGTTATGTTGTGTATTTTGATAAGGAAAGCACAAGATAAAGTTATTTTCTCCAACATTCTTACATGTATTTATTTCACTTGTCACACATTTTGTTCATATTTACCAAAATATTATAAGAAAGCTGTCCAAGATGATTTTGTTTGTTTCTTTGTGGTTTCCTCAGCATTTAAAGAGCATGAAAGATTTTTTGTTCAAATCATTGTTCTACTGCCATCCTGAGAACAGTGGAAAATTTCAAAGGAACAACCAGATCATGGCTGCCCGTAATCACTTGAATCTGGCCAGGGTGTACGAGGTGGAGATGGCAAAGTTTGTAAGTGCACAGTCAGCTCTTTACAGAACACACACTTTTTATTCTTTTATTTTTATTGAATTGTGTAGGCCATCAGTTTGTAGATTATAATATATGAATCTAAGAACATTGCTGCTTTCACAGTTTTTTTAATTACTGCTTATTGACTGTTTTCCAGGGAACAAAAGTTTTCTAAAGTTTGGAGAAAATTGCCTTGTGTCTTAACGCCGGTCTATTTTGTATGGGATCCTGCTTTCATGAATTACTTTTGTATTGGATCCTGCTGTCGCGAATATGGTTTCTTTGTAATGCACATAATTTTGAGTGGGCATGTTTATTACGATTGAAATACTAAAATACAAATGTACTTCAGGATTGTAGCATAGAATACCCTCTGGACTTTTTCATCTTAGGGCCCTCATCATAGTTTAAGAGGAAAAGGACCTCTAGAGGCCGCAGAATTCTTGAGTAAAAAGTGTTTTCCTAAAATAATGAAAGTTTTATAGAAGCCAGTGGTTAGATTTTTCACAGCCAAAACATGCTTACAAATTTCAATATTAGAATAGGTACTGTCGATTTAACCAATGTTTGGTGAAGAAAGATGTTTGAATTTTTCTTTTTCTTTTTCTTTTTTTTTTTTTAAAGAAAAGTGCAACTCGTAAGCGGGCTCTTCTTCAAAAGTGTGAGGAGAGCTACCAGGTGTGCTTTGATCTGTATGAGTGCCTTGGTTGGAGCAACTCACAAATTGCTGTGAAAGATTTGTGGACTAAAAGTATTCGTGACAACTGGAGTCACAGTGAGTATTGAATACATTGCCATCTTGAAAAGTCAAAATAAGATGGTTTTAGAAATTTTACTGGTCACCAGATGAAAGGGAAAAAAATCAATATGAGTTAACTTGTTATGCCCCAATGTTGGATCTTTGCTAATCTTTGGAGGTATTTGATTTTTGAGTGCGGTATATTGTATACAAATCGTCACCTCAGAATTTTTTGGGTCCAAAGTGCCCTCTTTATTTAAGTGCATTTTGGACAAAATAATGGGTACGATATGTGTGTGTGCTTAAAAAAAAGAAAAAAGGGAACTTTGTTAGCTAAATGAAAATTGTTTGTTTAAAGTGATGTTGTATGTGCACGTTGTTACATGTTGATTAAGGAGTCCCTGGCAAATTGTTCAGAAGTTGAAATTACTTTTTGAACATGTGTTTGAACTTATTTAAGACTTGCAACAAAACTTCGATCTCGTCATTTTTATCCGCTTTAGAAACTTCTGGAGGAAGTCAGAAGAAGCTTTACCGTAGCCTGCTGCTGCATCTGTGCGACTTACAGTCAGCTGTGGAAAGGCTGGCCCTGGGAGAGGAGGACAGTGAAGACCTCATCAGCATATTCGACTCCTCAACCTCGCCCATTGGCCAGTTGCTGTCTCGTCTGAATACATACCTACCAGCCTATTTCAAAGTGTAAGTCAAACTTGTCGACTTGAGCATAAAGATAGCCTTGGTATATCGTACATGCTTGCCTATAATGAAAGTGATTTTTTCCCCCCCGCCAATATAAAATGTTCAAAGATATCTCCCCGCACCCCCCCCCCCCACCAGTTTAAAATAGACTACTTTAACCCTCTTAGCGCCATATAGAGGTCAGCAGGTCAGCACAGCAGAACCAATATGGCGGCCAGCTGATGACTCCTCAGAACCAAATTATTTCAGCGTTTTCCAGAGGTTCAGGGGGTATAGCAAAGAAATGGCTTTTGCTTTTTATCCAAGCAATGTATTTCAATGAAATTTCACCTACAAAGACTTTAGACGTCAGCATCTAAATTTAGAGTTGAATGTTCTTATTTCTAAGCCTGCACTAAAGGTGGGTGTGTCAGGCTGGTAAAAGCCGGTATGGCAATATGACGGGAGGGTCGGTTTAGGCTCAAAAAGGGTTAAGTGAGCATAGCTGGTTAGATTTTTAGCGATATGAAGCTTCAGAGGGGAAAAAATTGAAATTCAAGGATTATTAACACTTTTCCTACCACATTTTGCGGCTCGCGGACCTTGCCTCGCTGGACTGAGAGCCGCAAAATACGGCTCGAGTGGCTTACTATCTATTCCAACCCAGTAATGAAAAGACACGAAATTCTCGGCCGATCCACGTTTTCAAAATGATAGAATAGACTTCCTGTTAGCAGATACGAAGGAAAATATAGCACTGAGAGACGAATTGTAGTCATTTCAGCGCTTTTTTTGTCCCCTTCGAAATGTAAATATGTGGGGAAAAAGCGCTACCCTGACTTTAGTATATGTCTCATATTTTCACTTCTATATTAGGTACACATACATAACTTTCAGCATTTCTTCGCATTACTTGTGGCAACCTACTTGGGATGTTATAATTATGCTGCTGTTGTACTTTTTAAGATATGACCTTTCAAAGCTGGAAAATTGTTGATTTCATATGACGCCTTCGATATTGCATAATCACTTTTAGAAACCCCAAAGTAATATAATTGGAATAAATCTTTAATATTGTATCGCCATCTGATAGATCGTTTTTTAACCCTCAGTTGGATGGGCCATAAAATATGGTTTTGTGTGTGTTTAGTTGGATGTTTTGACATTATCTTTTGGCGGGGTAGAGGTGTAAAAATAGGTCAGGGAAAAGCCCTGGGCCAGTGGTGGATTTTGGCCTGGTAGGGAAAGAGTTAAATGTTAGCACAGTATTTGTCGATGTTGTCAGTTTCTTGTATATTAGCAGTCAACAAAAATGTAACGTTTACTTTCTCTCACATCGTCAATTTGTTTTCTTATTATTCATTCTCAGAGACAAAACAAATACCAGCATCAAGTCTCTGTACCAGCGCAGCCTTCGTCTTGTCCCTCAGAAAACAGCGAGTGATTTGCCGTCCCAGCTGTCAGTTGTGCTGCAGGACCTGAGGGAGGCTCTGGCCTCGGAGCCACCCCCTTAATACTCACTCTGTAGAGGGTAGTAGTTGTCTGGTGGTGTGAGAAAACCCTTCACACTGGTATGTCTTTACGATTTATGTAAGACTTTTTAATATCTTACAGCATTGTCTGAGTAATTCTGCTTTTTACTACATCGTCCTGAAAAGAAACAGATGTTCCCTTTTTAAGAATAGAAATTATTTTTAAAACGAAATTGTCTTACCGAACATCCCTTTTAGAATTTGTTCTGACCTGTTGTGTGGTTCAGACAATAATCTTACAGTGTGCATCATTTCAGAACTTATTTCTAGGAAATGTTTTGTTGATTTATAAGAGTTTATAAAAAAAAATCGCTTACACTTTTTAGCTTGTGCAAGTCTTTCTTGCTTTCTTCTACACTGGGAAGTTGTTGGCACTAACAGTTTAGTCTCTTTGTGACTTTTGATGGGTTTTCTTTGGCCTCCTTACAATTTGTCTTCTCCAATATTCTGTGATGCCTTTGTGCTGTTCAGCTGGCTCCCATGATAGGCTGGTCAATAACAGTTGGAGCTGGTATATGTGTTAATTTAGGTTGGTTTCATGGTTATGGATTCAAATAAAGTACTGTCAACTACAGGGTGGCTGGCGGGTGTTCTGGTGTGGTTTGCTTCTTTTTTCCTATCAAACGTCCATTGTCTTTATCTCCCCTCCTTGTTTGTGTTTGTTACTCTCTTGTAACACCTCTAATCTTTGGCACTTATAATTATGACCTTATTGTGTTGCAAGTGCCGTAAGACACTTTCTAAAACAATAAAACAAACTCGAATCAAAACTGACTTTCTCATTCGGTCCATCTATCTTTTATCAAAGAAATTGTGACAACAGGAGAGGTTACCAAGTAGTTTTCATTCACTTTGTAATAATCACAACACAAATGTGTGTGTGTGACTGAGGGGAATGATTTGGGTTGCAAAACAGCAAAACTACCGAACAAAAAACTCAGTCTCACCGCAACTGATTATGTTGCATTCCTGAGTATGGCAACGCTGACGTTTTTTGTCATTTTTCTTTATTTTCACACAAGTATCTTTTAGAAATTGACTATCAATTTAAAAAGTACTCGGTCAACTTCTATAGATACAAATGATATGGAGCCTTAATGATTTTAACATTGAGGATGCGGTGCATAGCTTTGTATTTCTCAATCCAGTTTCACAATTGAAGTTCATTCAAAATCATGGAAACTGACTCCTAGATGGAATAGGCGTACAAGCTACTGTTTTGAATGGCAAATTGGAGATTGAGGTGGTATACTGGAAAGAATAGGCCATCATTGTGAAAGTGTGTATCTTTACACTAAAGGGATGCAAGCAGAGAAACTAAATCTAGAACTTTCTCCTTTTGACAGAATCCATCAACATGAAACTGCACCAATACCCAGACATTTTGTTGTTGGTTGTTGTTGTTTTTTTTGTTTTTTTTTTGGGGGGGGGGGTGTATCAGTGTATTTTCATGTGCACAATTTTCTCAGTCTCTTATTTGTTTACCAGTTTTGTGTGTTATTGCCATGGCAATCAGAATAGGGCCTGGCTTGTCACTGTTTGAGTCTTGGGTGTGTAGGCCTGAAAATGAAAGTGGCTCTTGGCACATATTTGTCACTAGTTTTGAACGTTTCAGACATTGAGTATGATTGAGAGAGATGCTTGAGACTAAGAGATTAAGTTGGTCAGTATGGTATTTTGAGCTGTTCTTGTCAGCACGATTTATTGCTTTCTTTCTACAAGTGTTCCAGGGTTCATCATTATGGTTTGTCTTTTTTCTTAAAGTCAATATGACAGTTTGGAAAACGAACAGAAAGAAACAAGGCCAGTTTAAAGGTGTTTATATTTATATCTCTTCCTGTATGCATTCAAAACATTCTGTTTTTATAATTTATTTTTTTGTAATTGTATGCTTCAGATTATTTTTTTTTGGTCCCAGATAAGTATGTTGTTGTTGTTTTTGTTATCAAATCCCTTTAGCTGCTCGCGTTTCACTCTTGGCAGTGAACGCCCACCTAAGTAAAATGTGGACAAGCGTTCATGAAACTCAGCTTTTTCCACTCTCTATTAGACATACAGTAACTCAGTAACTGATTTGGCTTCTCTATTCTTGGAGCCTGGTTATTGCAGGCAACGTGATTAAAAATGTAATATAATGTCAGCTACTATTTAGTTAAAATACATGTGGCACGACGCAGTGGAATCAGGCTCTCGTCAATTTTTGGGCATATGGAGTTGATGGTATTATCTTAAGGCCTGTCCATTTTCCTTGTTTTGGGAGAAATAATATTCATGTATGTTGAATAGAAGTCGAGATATGTGTGATTGAAGGAGGTGAGGGTCATCTGGTTTCTGAGGTAAAATTAGCGAGAAAATGGCTGCCAAAGTTGAGTTATTTTTTAAGCTTGAGAGTCCGTGAAAACTGAACATTTACATTTCTTCTGCCTTTAATCAACGTTTTTCTGTAAAATCCCCTCAGAAATGATCTCTTTAATGGGCATGAAAGGTGTTGGACCAAAAAACGAAAAATCGATAAAAATTCCCAAACCTGCGGGAAAATGCCCATTTCTTGACTTTCATTATTTTGATGAGCGCCTGATTTCACCACGCTGTCTCACATATATAATTATGATAGCTAAAACTCAGTTCAAGTACAAGAAATATTGTAAAATGTATTACTTAAATGCTAGTCAAGGTGGAACCAAAAATTCCTTCTTTTTTTTTCTGAAAGTATTTTTTCCCAATTTTGATTTTAACTTTGGTTCTATATAATAATAATATCGTTATAGCTTATATTCAATGTCTTTCAAAGACAGGTGTGAGTTTGGAATCCATAGCTGCCACTTTCCCGCTAAATAGCGGAAACTCCGCTACATCTAGCTTTTCCCGCAACTTTCCCCCTTCCTCCGCTGGACCGCTCTTGGTCGCAAATTTCATACTTTTTTTTTCCCCTGCGGAAAACACCGACCCGGGAGAGAGACGAAAACGCGGTTTGCGCATGTCCGCCCGTAGCTTTCTACTTCCGTTCTTCTAGGCCCAGCGCTAGTTTCACTTTGTTTATTGTTGTGGAGCAACACAGTGTCGATCGGGCATCGGGACGTTAGCGCGCCGAGTTGTCATTGAAATTGGCGGAAATTCGAGAGAAATTGATTCAGAATGCAAAAATAAAAGGAGCTGGAATGAGAAAGAAGCAGCCGGTGTGCGACTTGAAAAGTTCATTAGAAAATTGAACTAGATCTAGATCTAGCCGTTTTTTGCGAAAGAAATCGCGGCCCGCGGCACTCCTGTACAATTACAATTGCGGTCCCGTTTGTTTACATGACGGCTATTGGGGCTGCTGCAGAAGTGAATCTAGATCTAGATCTAGAAAATCTGTCTCTAGATCTAGATATAATCTAGATCTACACATATTTAGATATATCTAGATCTAGATTAGATAGCCTAGGCTATAATTTTAATTCAGTTTAGATCTCTGAATAAGAAACACACTACAGGGGCACTAAGTGCAAACGGGACCGCAATTGTACAGGAGTGCCTGTGTATCCTTGATCCGATACTGCTCTACGTCTATGTATGTACACGTTTAAAGAGAAAGAAATCTTTTTATAAGACACCAGCTGGCAAAAAAAACCACTGAATTTTTAGTCACCAAGTCCAAACTGTCAAATTGACTCGAATGCTTGTTAGTCAACTTACTGCCTTTATGTTTGTTTGTTTGTTGTTGTTTTTTTCAAATACATTTTAATTCAGTTGCCTATGGTTAACAATATGACAGTTTTCACTTCCAAAACCATAGGCTAGATTTTCCAGTATATATTGCCTCTGGATCTCACTGGTTTCGGAGAGCGTGCGTACGCCTTCGCGTGAATTTCCTCCTTTTTTAAAATTTCTGAGTGGCAGCTATGGGAATCATACTTGTGTATACTGTATATACGAGTTTGTTTCAGGTTGGTGTTTTTTTGTTTTTTTTTGTGCACTACTTGAATAAATGATTTTTGTGGTTTTTATAGATGTCTGTGAATTTAAGTCATTCACGAAATGTTGAACGGGGCATGACTGCATAGAAACACATGACACTGGGCGAATCAAATGACGAATTCCATGTGGTAGCGAAAAACATAATGGGCAAAATGTAAAAAAATACCCAGTGCACAGTGTTATGTGTGTGTGTCTGAGAAAAGGGTCCAAATGTGCATATTTTTTAACTTTTGTAGTTTTTTGTATTTCTGCGTAAAACAACTTTTCCTGGTGGCTCTGTTTTTAATATTTTTCAGATGTCTCTAATAGTTTTATGAGATATGGTCATTTTTGTGAGTGAGTGTTACACAAACTACACTTGACTTAATTTTAGACAAACAACTTTAAAGTTTTCTGTATAATTAATAGCTTCTTGAGAAATGCTTGTATCTCTTCGAAATAAACAAAGTTTATTTTTAAAAATATGTATCTATTACAGCAATGCTGGTATTATAGGGTGAACAAATGCTCAATGAAATAATGAATCAACAAAGACAAAATAATAGCAATGGTCACCTCAGGTGCAGAAAATACGAGCCAATAGACATTTCCAAGGTCAAGAGCTGCGATGTCAATGAACGTAGCAAAGGGTTAGGGATGCCGGCTGTTTCCATTCTTTCCTGCTGATACCTACAGGTATGCATGCGCATACCGACCGTTAGTGAATATGGGAGGTAGCAAGGAAAATAATTTATTTAACATATTTGGGTTCTTGCGGAATGTACGTTATGAAAAGTTTGTAAAAGTTAAAAATTAAAAAAAAAGGGTGATAAATTGTGAAAAGTCGAAGCCATTTCATCATGGTATGTAAGACACATGTTTTAAAAGCTTTCGAAAACGTATTTAGAAGAATTTGTGTAAACATTTTGTGAGGTTAATTAAAATAGTTGATGAAGTGATGTCCTAACATGTCTCAATTTTTACAAGAATACGACCTTTCACTGTGACTGTTCTCATTTTCTCAAATTAAGCCTATGTGACTTCCAGACCCTTTTCTCTGTCACACATACACATTATATTGCCTTTTCTTGAAGGCATTAAACTTAAAGGCCACATGCACCATCATCATATACGACTTGAAAATAAGGACTGTACTCTGTACACTTGTGGCCTGTAGTGACAGACACACAGGCCTTCTGTTTTCTGATGTGCAGTCCTAATTTTGTGTGTGTATAATTGCAGGATGAACAACGTTTCTGAGGTTATGCTGGCTTGCCTTTTTTAATTAAAAAAGAAATCCATGTTAACTGACATGGTTTGATGTGTACATTTACTTAAACAGTTCAACTTATTTCAATTGTATACTTGCAAAACAACCATGAGTCTTTCAAATAAAGTACATGTTGTATTTTATAAATAATACTTTTGTTTACTTGTTCACTTAATCATTGAGATAGAGACGATGTTGCTATAGCTTCACTCTGTTCAGAACCATCTGTTGTTTTGTTTTTAGTTATTTTATTATTTTTGTTTGTTATAATATAGGTGTTTTTTAATGCCCGTATTGACATAATTTAGATCATTTAAGGGGCAGGCTTCGACCTTGTCTGTCAGGGCCAACCCAAATATTGTTATTTATAAGAGTTGTTTTAAATTGAAAATATATTTACACCGAATTTTAATATTTTAGCATTTTAAAGTCTAATAGTTAACAAATCATGCAGTGAACTTTTGCGAAAGTAAACAACTTGTGTTTCGCACGCTCATATGACCTTACGCAGTTGCGAGCGCCGTAAATCCCTATACTACTACTACTAACTAGGGCCAACCCAGGCTGAGAGGTATACTGCCTCCCGGCAGAAAGGCTGAGATACTCGATGCACTTTCTCTGTATTTGTGTGGCTCATTCGTAATGATGTACAGTGGAGCCCACTTATAACGAGTCCGGAAAAAACGAGAAGTCTGTTATAAAGACACTGTTCTAAAACCCCATTTTTTCTCCTCTTTACCTTTGTTATATTGCGCTATCAGACAAACATGCGAGTCGGTCATAGCGGAAAGTGCTGTTGCTGTGCACAGTGCATAAGCCCATTATACATAATGCAAAACCTCGTCAGTTGAGAAAAGTGTTGGTGATCTAGCGAAACAAAGAATAGGAGAGCCCATGTGTGCCAACAATGAAGGCCGGAGCGACTGAGTAGGGAGGGTGTGGCGTGCGCAGACAAGCAGAACGCATCGCATAATAAGCCATCATAAGCCTAGTTTAGATTATCGAGGCCTACAATGCCTCTCACTTCTCCGATACGGGGATGGAGAGGTCACAGCAATGTGATGGATGGAGCGAATATGTGACGTGCGCGAGCAGACGGAATGCACCACAGGGTGGGATGGGTTGGGGGAAAACACAGCGAGCAAGTTTGCCCAGAGCCTTTTCTTTCTGATCGCCAAAGCCAAGCTGCCAGTCCACATCGCTAGATCTAGCGCTAGAGAAATAAATCTGATTCGAATTTTGATCAAGCAAGACCTAGAGGTTATGTTGAAACAAAATCAGCATCAGGGGAGATAGCAAAAGGAAATAAACAGAATACCCAACTCATAGTAAGTCATAGATTAGGCCTACTTTACAGTTTTCCTTGAATTTATTACTGGATCCCTTATAGCGAGAATACTGCTATAACGGACATTTTACTCCGGTCCCCACCCTCTCGTTATAACAGGATTCCACTGTATAATGTATGTGAGCGTGATTGTGTGTGTGTGTGTGTGTGTCATCTCTGTGATCATTTAAGCAAATATTAATTTTTTTCACAATTATTGTTAGTTGTGCTTGCATTTATGTAAAGCGTCTAGAGCTGTGTGCACATGGGAGTAGGCACTTTAAAAATAATCTACATTCTTTAATAATATTATACATAGTTAAAGATTCTCCCTCTCCATAAAGGAAGTGTACTCAGGTCTCGCGCATGTGGCGACAAAGCACTTAACGCTGCACCACAGACACCACTGTAGAATTCTGAGGGGGGGGGGATGTGGCTCTCATGGTCTAAAGATTAGTGTTCACCTCTCGTTCAATAGGTCCTGGGTTCGAAACCTGACAGCGATGGGAACATTTTCTTCTATATAAAAAAATGTCTCCTTTCACCTCTTTTCCTGCTCTAGAACCGTGCTCTGTCTGCTTTTGTCTCCACTTTCTGCCCCCTTCCCCCCTTCCTTTTGCCCCCTCATCTGGGCTATTGACTCGTCCTTCAGCCTTTCTACTGCGACTCCTTGGCTCTTTCTTACTGCTGTCTTTCAGCCCCACCCCTGATCTTATGGTAGGTAAGGTCTAACACCTAGCCTTCTCGGATAAGGGATAAAAAAAAAATCTTGGAGGCCCCGTGTGCAAGATGCGCTCATTAAAGATCCCTTGGTGTCCAAAATCGATAAGAGTAGGTTTCGGCCAAATTCAGAATTAATTACTGTCAAACTGAAATGTTTGATGTGTCCTGCACGCTCATGTTGTTTTAGTTTTTAAAAAACTAACAAGACTACTAAGGTTCAATGTCACACTCTCCTAAGTCTTAAACTGCGGGCGGTTGGAGGGTGCCACTGGTAGATAGTACTTCTTTACTTTCCCTCTGTTGTTTCTGTTTCTGTTTGTCTGTCCTTTTCCCAGCGCTAAATGAGCATTATTGGTTTGACGAGCTTGTCTTTCCTCAAACAAACAGAAAAGTCTAGAACGCTTCCATTGGAAGTGGCAAGGAATAGATTTTCTTTGCGCAGTTTGCTCCTGTCGAATATCTGTTGTCCTGATCTCTCCTTTTTGTGTTTGTTACTCTCTTGTAATACCTCTAAATACTCTAATCTTTGGCAGTTTTTTGACTTTATTGTCAAAATTGTGTTGTAAGTGCAGTAAAACAAAACAAAAAAGATATTTTCTTTCTGTGATTTTCTCTCATTTATTTCTCGTGGCTGCTCTAATGTGGTCTTCTCCTTCTGTATTTTAATTATCACTGTTCTATTCTGTGTCAGTGGATGTCTGCGGGCAGACATCTGTCGTCGTTACCTCTCCTCCTTTTCTTTGTCTGTTACTCTCTTGTAACAGTAACATCTTCGGCACTTGTTAGACCTATTTGTGTTGCAAGTGCCGCAGAACTTACTGAAACTAAACTGTGTCATTGTGGGTGGTTGGAGGGTGCTCTGGTGTGGTTTGCTTCTTCTTTCCTATCAAACTATCGTCCTTATCTCCCCTTCTTCTTTTTTTATGTTTGTTACTCTCTTGTAACACCTCTAATCTTCTGGCGCTCATATGACCTCATGCAGTTGAGAGCGCCGTAAAACCTCTACTAAAACAAACAAAAAAACTGTGTCATTGGCCTCTGTGGCTGAGGGTGATTGTTCCCATTTGTCTGTCTTGCTTCGTGGGTGGTAAGCGGGTGTTGTAGTGGGGTTTGCTCCTCCTTTCCTATCAAACATCTATCGTCCTCCATTTGTGTGTATGTTTCTCTCTTGTAACATCACTAACCTTCGGCACTTATATTACCTAATTGTGTTGCATGTGCTGTAAAACACTTACTAAACAAATGTCTTGCTGTTTCCTTCACTGTATGACCAGTGTTTTGTCGATTTGCTTCTCTTTAATTACTAAAACTCGAATTCAAAAACCCAAATATAGTTTTGGTCACGTCAGCTTGATTTCTCCTTTGCGTTCCCCTACCAGATCACAGTACGGTACTTGTATCTTCTCAGGGGTAGTCAGCTGACTACTGGTTCATAAATCTGCAATGTAACTGATTTTTACTAATGTGACCCTTTTTTCCCACTTACAATTAATGGCTTCTTGACTTCAGGTCAGACAGCCACGTTACGATTCCGAAGGTACTCTGTATGTTTTTATTTTAGACTTAGTGTTTCTGTCTGACCTGAAGTAGTAAATATTATTTTTGAATTTTGCCCGGGTGGCGGCCAAAGCCTACTCTTATCGATTTTAGGACGACCAATGGATTTTTAATGTGCGCAATTTGCACTCGAGACCTCCGAGGTTTTTTTTTTTTTTCCCTTATCCGGAAAGCTATGTGTTCGATCTTACCTACCCTAAGATCAGAGGTGTGGTTGAAAGACAGCAGTAAGAAGGATCCAAGAGTGGAATCGGGAGTAGAGGAGAGAGGAGACCAGGGGTGGGGGAGAAAGTGAAGATGAAACAGATGACAGCGTATGACGAGAGAACAGGAAAGGAAGAGATAGGAGAACATAATTTTTGGAGAAAAAAATGTTCCACCGTTGTCGCAGTTTGAACCCAGGAAATTTTGAAAAAAGAAGCGAACACAATACATGTACCTCAAGACCACGAAAGCCCCCTTGTTTTTTCTTGTGGTTTTTTTTTGGGAGGGGTGTTTTTGTTTTGTTTTGTTTTTTGTAAGCAATATTAAAATTTGTTTAAGCTATGTCATGAAATGTCGTTAAAACTTGAACTATGATAAAGACATTGCTACTTTAACTTTAACAGTGTTTGTGACTTATGATAGGTCTGACAGCACTACCATTCTGATCCTCTGAAAAGTATGGCAAAAACTTTTAAAGGATAATTCTTGTTGTACTTTCGTGCACTCTTTTTAGAATTAGAAGGCAGGACCCTTTTCATCTTTTCGCGCCTGTGTTTTTCTCGCGATTGCAAATAAGTTAATACGTTTGTGTTGTTGTTGAAGAGGCCCTTTTTGGTTCAGCAAGAACAGTTTCAGTTTAGTTAAAGACAACAGAAACCCTGAAAGGAAGTAGAAGAAGCTGACAGCTTCAGAGTGCACACTGACTACCCTCACAGATACCTTGGAGCATCATACTACAGATACTTAACTCAAAACGTTGCTGATAAAGAAAATTAAGTAGAAGAAAAATAATAAAACTTTTAAAAGATCATTATCGTGAAGTTTTCACTCTCTGTTTATTGCTGTGG
>NW_004798025.1:261012-263232 GCF_000002075.1 Aplysia californica | reverse complement strand
GTGGGGGGTCCCGAAACAAAACAGGATTTCCTTCTAGCGAACAAAATAAAATATTTTAGATCTTTTATATAAAATGTATGTAGTATACATACACGTGTATTCTCACAGCTGAGAAGAGCGTTGACGGCTGACAATAGTGACATTATATGTCATGGCTTCACGAATGGTAAGTGACATTGATTGGAGTGAGGTCAAAAAGCAAAATTTCCCCGTGTTCTGGTACATAGGTGGTCACACCTGAAAAATTAAAGATTGGAGTCAAACTCATTTTCTCTCTTGTTAGTCCTGGTGGCAAAGTTCTGTTTCAACTATATAATAATATATTTCTATAACAATTTAAAACGTTTCTCCCATTACAAATCCTAAATTTGAAATTGATTTGAGAGAGAGAGAGAGAGAGAGAGAGAGAGAGAGAGAGAGAGGGGAGAGAGAGAGAGGGAGAGAGAGAGGGAGAGAGAGAGAGAGAGAGAGAGAGGGGGGGGGAGAGAGAGAGAGAGAGAGAGAGAGAGAGAGAGAGAGAGAGAGAGAGAGAGAGAGAGAGATTTGGATAGTAAGTTCAACAGGAATTAAAAAATTTGTTCTATTTTTAGCCATCAAGGGTAACAGTAATATCAGCTCATTGCCATCATTGTCGTTGTGCCGTCTTTATTATTAACAGTATCATCATTGACATACAATGAACATGTGTCTATGTATTATTATTGTCTTCATTATTAAAGTCAAGCTATTGTTGTTTTCGAATTATTCATATTCAACTCAATTTAGATCTATTAAGCTGAATGATATCGATGATTTCAAATAATGATACATGCATTAGTATTAGTATTAGACCACTATACTCACCGCACAGTAGATCTGCCTTTGACGGCAGACTTGAGATTTTCCAGTAGGTTGAGGAGTTTCCACTGAGGCCGTTGATACTTTCGATGGAGTAGCCGAGGTTTTGATAGTAAGTGGCTGTGAAACTGGAAGGCAAAATGACAAGTAAATTAAATTTCACGTAGTAATTTTGTTACAGAGTTGGTGACGTTTTCATTCTTTTCCGCTTACGTGTCTGTGGCGTCGGTGGTCAAGTGGTCAGGCTGTTGGGCTGGCAACCAAAAAGTCGTGGGTTCGAACCCCGCCAGGTGTCCCACGTTGAGTCCTTAACAAAGGCACTTTTCACGAATGTTCCCTATGGGTTCTCGGCTATAGGCCGCGGAAGATCTTGTCAGTTTGCTAGTGTTTGAACTTTTCACTGGCCTCTTGCAGTTTAGTATTATGCTTCACGGGAAGCGGAGAATGATAACGAGTGTTAGTCTAGTAGTAGTAGTAGTAGTAGTAGTAGTAGTAGTAGTAGTAGTAGTAGTAGTAGCAGAAGTAGGAGTAGTAGTAGTAGTAGGAGGAGCAGCAGCAGCAGCAGCAGCAAAGACGCATGTAGTGCTCTGTCTAACAAGGAGCAAAAGTTTGTTTCTCTGTAGAGCTTGTGATTTAGATGAAATCGTGCTTGTACAATTAAACCTGTATACAGTACATTAGGTTACCCAGGATCAAGGATCTACCTCTGCATCGTTTAACTTCAATTTTGCCTGCGAGACCTATATGTCCAAGGCTGTTATGTCTGTTCAAGTGTCACAAAAACTGCACTTGTCTTTATCAGTAAGAGGCACACGTGGGCTTCTTCAAGTAATCTAATACCTCATTTAATTTCTTTTCTTCCTAGAATTTCTCAGCAGTCTCTTAAGAAACCATATTTTATCTGTTGTTTCTATTTCATTTTTACCTAAGAATGTAATGAGACATAAATCAATAACTAACGTTTCATGCCTCAATGGGTAGGACTACAGTCCAGTACGTACAATAATGTATTTTTCATGTAACATGGTCGCAATATCTTTGGAATTTAATTGAGAAAGAAAGGTAAGGAAAGTTTGAGGCAAAAAGAAGAGAGAATGAATATAGTAATATTCCTGAGAGAGAGGGGGAGAAAGAGAGAGAGAGAGAGAGAGAGAGAGAGAGAGAGAGAGAGAGAGAGAGAGAGAGAGAGAGAGAGAGAGAGAGCGAGAGTGAGAGAGAGAGGGGGGGGGGCACAGAGACACTGGGGACTGGGGGAAGAGATATTTGAGTACGAATGCGTTCAATAATTATTTACAATAGAATCTATATTTTTCAAAATAGGTGAAACAAAAAAGAAAAAGGGGGGTTTTTTTTTTTTGAGGGGGGGGGGGGGGGGGGGGGGGG
>NW_004798025.1:257904-260690 GCF_000002075.1 Aplysia californica | reverse complement strand
GGTTGTGATAATACCTTCTTCTTAATTAAATAACGTACTGTGTTTGCAAGGGAAGGTGGTCTGACGTCTAGCAAATTTTCATCTTGAATCGTAAGCTGTGTACGTCCCTTGCCGAGACCGATTACATGGAAGAATAACACAATACAGTGATGATGTCCTTATCAAATATTGAAAACGCAACACTCTCCAGTCCCATCTCAGATCCAGACAAGCAATCAGTTTCACTGCTACTGTCTCATTTAGTGTTATCATATCGATATTGACAGGATAAGCAGGCGAGTTCGGGATCAGTTTCTTCGATAGGTGACCTATTTTTGAACGGGGTGGGGAGGGTCCAAATGCGAGAACCTCCGACGGACTAGATTCTAAGTGGGATGTAGCATTCCACCAGAAAGATGGAGTTAGCACTTCATGAAATAGATTTTTCTTACAAAGAAATTGAACTCACATCTTTTGTGTGCAAGGGCGAAAGGCATAACTAACCTACCATTATACTTAAGTGACTCCTGTTACATCAAAGGTCCTGCCTGTACATTACATGTACCTCATTGGCTTCTTGCACTCTTTTTCAGAGTTTGGGGAGTAAAGAAGTAGGCTAAGTAAGATCTACATTTCACAACGTGGCTGATTTTTACGTTTGTGGCAATTTAGTCTACATACATAGAACGTAGAGATTCATATCTTGCTTGGCAGGAAGCCACATGCTGCATTGGAAGATATCCGAAAAATCAGTAGTAAAACTGACAAACAAACAACAATAACAACAAATTGAACCCAAAACAAAACCCCTAAAAATCAAGACAAAAAGCAAAATTCAAAACAAAAGTTTAAAGTAAAAGAATAAAAACTTACGGAAGAGCAGCTTTTCTGTAGCCGTACCACCATGTATCGAGCCACCAAGCCTGTGTGTGATGCAGGAAGGCGGCGAGAACCGCACACATGACCAAAAGTCGCAGGGAGGAGAACATCTCGATGGATCAGTTGACAGTTGAAGGAAATCTTGATGACAAAATGAGACACGTCATAAATAGTAACTCTGAGACAGAAAGACTGTTCTGTTCGTTTTTGTTTTGTTTTATATTTTGCTTTTAAAGAATGTTTTGCAGACACTCATTGTTGCGGTTTACTGCTTACTGCTTACTGATCCCATAATCCTCGACGATCGCAGGGGCGCTGTATGTCAGAAGGCCTCGTCAGGTGCCTCCACTTTTCAACGCCGCTTTTTGCGAGAGTCTGAGTTTGGGCGAAGGATTTCTCTGTCCTCTCCGCAATGTTTTCGGTCCCCCCTTTCTTTGCCTTCCTCTCCTTCTCCTCCCATGCACAGTTCCCCGAAGAATGGTCTTAGATAGGCCACACGATCTTGTTACATGACCAAGCCAACTGCAGTTGCCGTCCTTTAAAAGTATAATTTCATTTTATGTTGAAGTTTGAACAGTACTTTCAGTACTACGACTGTGGTCGTTGACCTTGACCAGTGAAAGGTGGACTCTCTTGGTCTTGATGTTACTGTTACTGTTATTGCCTCTCATTCAAAAGATCCCGGGTTCAAAATCCGGCAGGGAAGGCAAATTTTCTTCTCTAAAAATTTCTCCTTTCACTTCCTTCCCTACCCTCTAACCATATTCTATCGTCTGTTTTCATGTCCTCTTTCTGCCTTTCTGCCCCCCCCCCCCAATCTTTGCCCCTCCTCTGGGCTCCTGACTCTTTCTGCAGTCTTTCTACTGCTACTACTTGGCTCTTTCTTACTGTTGTCTTTCAGTCACACCCCTGATCTTATGGATCTAATAACAAGCCTTTTCGGATAAGGGTGAAATATCTCTGAGGTCCCTCGTGCAAGCAGCGCACGTTAAAGATCCCTTGGTGGCCCTAAAATCAATAAGATTAGGTTTTGGCGGCCATCGGGTAAAATTCTAAGTCCCTACCAAACTGAAAATGTTTCAATGTGTCCCGCGCGCTTATATGACCTAATGCAGTTGCGAGCGCCGTTAAACACTTACCAAAAGAAAAGACCGGTGGAAGTGTGCATTGTTGTGGTTGTTTTAGGATTTTGCTTCTGTGGCTGAGTATTTTTTCAGGAGCGTCATGGCCAATCATTATATACGTGTCGAGACCCCCCTCCCCCCAAAAAAGACAAAGAAAAAAACCTCAACCCCCAAACAAACAAACAAAAAGAATTTTTTTTCTGTTGTTGACGAATAAAACGACAAAATGACCATTGCCATTCCTTGACCTCCTTGACTTGCTGCTGCAGATTCTGGTGGTGATGACAACGAAGATAGCACTGAGATATTATAGATCAATTAGTAACTAATTTGTTCTTGTTGAACAAACATCTGTATTCGTACAATGTGCAGGCAGGGAAGTTCCAATGAAATATCTGCAGCTGGATCAATAACAACAATATAACAACAACAACAAAAACAACAACAACAACAACAAAAACAACAACAACAACAACAACAACAACAACAACAACAACAACAGCAACAACAACAATAACAACAACTGGTTGTATTAGGTACTGCACTCACATGCACAATAACATAGCGTTTACCTTTTCTCAAAACATCCAAAGCGGAGCAATGCACATATCCATCTAACTAACAGACATCAGTACATGTTATTAAAATAGGGGTTTTTGCATTTGGAAGATATTCTTGGCAGAATATTTTCTTTTTAATTAGATAGAGTCCATAAGACATGAGGTTAATACATGTTGATAAAAAACGACGCAGACAGAATGGACACTCGGAAACAGAGGATTAATAGGGTATACAGTTATATAC
>NW_004798025.1:253064-257804 GCF_000002075.1 Aplysia californica | reverse complement strand
AAGGGAGGATACGGGGGTGCCGGAGTCAACCAAAAATAATTGTTTAAAGACCAGAAACACAAACACAGCGAAACAAAGAAGGGGAACGAAAGTAGTAGTCTATGGGAAAAAGGACGAATAAGGCCATGTGCCCACCAGAACAGAAACGACCAGACTTTTCGTCGGGAGGAGACAACTCGGTCTGTTCGTGTCCAGTGTTCGTGTCCACCAACGCGTGAATAACTCTGGCGACACAGCGTCGTTTCTCGGTATCGGGCTATAGTCAAAACGTTAATGAATGCAAGATGAGAATAAGAAGTGAATACATTTTTAAAAAAGAATAAGTAAAATTGTTAAAATGCAATTAAGTTAAACTTTGCTAATTTTGAGGAGCTGAATACAAATGACAATAGACTTTTCATCAGAACCGAAATTTGATATTTTAAATTTAATCTCTGGCTGGGCCTATGGCAGATGAGCCACCACAAGGCCTGAATAAAATACCTCGTGCAGCGTTTAAACCGGCCTATCTGTTTTCGGGAGGAGTCATGTCGTTTTGGTGGGCACATGTAAACAGAACTTTCACTGATTGCTAAGGTAAAAATCGATGCACCATTCCAAATACCAGTCTTCCGAGAAACTTTTGATTGGTTGGTTTCTGGTTTGGTGGACACGCAGGCTAAGATCGCTTGGTCTGAAAAGCGAACCTAACTATAAAGATGCGAAGATCAAAAAGAAAAAAACAAACAAACCCAACAACATATTATGACTCAAGAGAGGCAGGTAAAACAATACTGGTACAACACTGGGGTGGTTTAATGTCGAGAAAACTGACTTACGCTATACATTAACTTTCTTCATGGTACAGATTAACTCTGCAAAGGCAGTTACGAACGACCGTTTACTTTCAACTAAGTTACGACAAATATGACCCCGGTTTTTCAGTGGCTCACCTTATGCAAACGGAGACAACAGTAAGCTTCAGCAGAAACTGAAACGTCGTCCTTTATATATCATTATAGGCTGCTTCTGCGTGTTTACGTCGAGTGCATGGACATGATTCAGCTGACCACCAAAAACAAGCCTTGTTAAGTCCACTTGGCTCAAAGCCCGTAAAGCTTTTACACGGGTCGTGATCCCTCTTTCCTTATCTATGAAATCAGTGCAAGAAAGACATATTTACTTTGTCATGACGTCAAACAGAGAACGTCTAACAGCCCTTAGCACTTTCACATCCCGAGAAACGAGTGTCAAGTCTCGCAATTCTCGGGATAATGTTCCATTCAAAATACAGGAGTAAAAAAAAAATTCATATAAATGTAAATAGAGGCTCAACATTTTTTAATGGTCTTAGTCTTTTCTGAACAGTGAATAACACGATAATGGTTTTAAGCCACAAACACGAATTATTCTAACGTTAATTTCGGAGCTTCTGCCACTTAAATGTCCTTACAGTGTTGAGATGGGAAACATCTAAACAATGACCTGTCGTATAATTCCCTGTGGTGATCAATTCCTCTTGGGAGACCTGTGCCACTGCACGGACAGGGGTTTTAAGACTAAAGACGTAATCTGGCCTGATATGACTGTGGGTGGTTGGTGGAGGGTGCCACTGGTAGGTAATATTTCTTTTGTTTCCTTCTGTTGTTCCTGTCTATCTAGGTTGCTTCTTCTCTGCTCTATTATGACCGTTATTGTGTCGCTGTGCTTCTCTTTACTCAAACTGAAATCCAAAAACCCTACTATGGCTTTGCTCATGTCAGCTTGTTTTTGTTGTAAGCAATGTTTACCTAAGCTATAGCATCATACCTTGTTAAACGTTTAACTGTGATAAAGACACGCTGTTTATGACTTGAGAGTGTGGCTGCACTGCCATTCTGATCCTCTATGAAAAGATAAGTCTTTTTATAGACTCGTGCACTTTTTAGCATGACACCCATCACTCCTGTCGTTTTCTGCCTATCGCAGATAATCCAGTACGTTTGTGATACTGAAGAGACCCTTCTGGCACACCAAGGACAGTTTCAGACAGTAAACAACACTAAAATGAAGTAGATGAAACTAACAACTCCATGGCGCACACCAACCACCCTCACAGATACCTGTAACCGTCACCCTACTGAAACTGAAGTCAAAACTTTGTTGATAAAGAATATAAAGTAAGAGAAAAATAACAAAACTTTAGCAAAATCGTTTTTGTGAAGTTAACACTCCTCGTTTATTGCATGGCGGAAGTCACGAAACAAAACAGGATTTCCTTCTAGCGAACAAAATAAAACGTTTGATTAATTTAGGATCTTTTATACAGAATCTAATAGGTATATATTCTATTTGCAGATAATCTCACTGCTGAGAAGAGCGTTGACAGCTGACGATAGTGACATTACATTCCATGGCTTCACGGATGTTGAGCAGGGATGGGAACGAGGTCAAAAAGCAAAGTCTCCCCGTTTTCTGGCACATAACTGGACACGCCTGAAATAGTAAAGATTGGAGTCAAACTGATTTGCTCTTTTGTGTAACCTGGTGATGAAGTTCTGTTACTGGCTGTCAGAAGAAAGGTCCCAGTTTTTGGCTGTGTACAAAATCTAGTCTTTTGAGTCTTTACGCTTTTCCTTTCTCGTGAGTATTAGTATCAATAATATTAAGTGTTTTAAAACGTGGGTCATGGTATAAAAACAACATTTCGATGCTTGGATTAGTGTTCACAGCACCTTCATTTTAAAAAAAGTAGAATTTCGGCATATTGTCCAGATCATGTAGCGGATATTTTTCTTTTCTTTTTTTTTTTTTAAAAAGAAGTTTAGATCTGTGTTTATAAAAAACACTGCAATAACCTTTGATAATTGTCTCCAAAGAATGATGGTAGGTTTAACTCAACATCAGAGAAATCGAGTCATCAGCATGCTCCGCGCTTTTCTACTGTTGCCAGGTGATTCGACGCCAACAGAAAACAAAAACAAAAACAGACTTCCCTGGCAATAGTAGAAAAGCGCGTAGCACGCTGATGACTTGCTTTCTATGATGTTGAATAAAACTTACTCTCTTCTTTCGGTGACATTGATCTAATCATGTTATTGTGGTTTTTGATAAACGCAGACCTAAATTTCATTTATTAAAAAACCCAACAAAGAATATAAAAAAATCTGTCACGTGGTCGGAAAATATGCCAATTAAAAAAAAAAATTAACGTTTTAGCAGTGAACACTAATTGAGTGACCAAACTGTTATTTTTATAACATAGCCTACATTGTAGACTACTTAGTATTACTCACGTGAAAGGTAAAAAAGAAAGGCAAAAGCTCAAAAGACTAGATTGTATACAAAAAGAAAGCGATAACTTTTTATGATTTCCGGTGTATTACATTTTTATAATATTAGGCCTATACCGCACCTAGACAAATCTGTCTTTAGACAGACTAAAGCCCGTGTTTAAGGGAGGTGTGAACCACAGAGTAATACGAACCCTTCCGCATTACTTAGACACAACATTTTAGTCGTGAAAAGTTGTGACCGGCCACAAACCGAGTACGACAAGTCTGACTAAAGACTGGTTTGAACCAGTAAAAGAGATTCGAGCAGTTTTTAGTTTAATAGAAACTTTTTAAAAAGGCTTCACGTTTAGCCAACTAGGGTACATCATCGTCGTTCTAGCGTTTTTGTTATTAGTATTTGTATTACCTGTATGACTATTATTATAGACTACATGTAAAGAAATATTACAAATGGAGTCTGCTTGAACCGAAGACACTTAATCCGACAAAAGTGATAAACCTAAAGAAAGTAAATCCCCGATTTCGTATTGTTCTAATTCTTTTTTAACAACCTTTCAAGACCAAAAACCCGAATAGACGGAAGAAAATCCGGCAGTCCCGCAGGATTCGTTTTAAGCAGACTCCACTGTATCTTATTTCTATTATTAAAGCTATCATTAGTTTCGAATGACACGTATCCAACTAAGTTTATCGATCGGAATTATTCCGATGACTAAAATGATACAAGTACATGTATAAGTATTAGACCACTGTTCGGATCTCACCGCACTGTAGATCTGCGCCCGTCGGCAGACTGGAGATTTTCCAGAATGCAGAGAAATTACTGCCACTGAGGCCGTTGATGCTTTCGATGAAGTAGCCAAGGTTTTTGAAGTAAATGGCTGTGAACCTGGAAGGCAAATTGACGAGGAAATTATGTTTCATACATTTTTTTCAGAATTTGTGACATTCTTATTCTTTTCTATTTATGTTTCTGTGTCGGCGGTGGTCAAGTGGTAAGGCTGTTGGGCTTGCAACCAAAAGGTCGTAGGTTCAAATGCCATCAGAGGCCCGACGTTGTGTACTTCGGAAAGGCACTTTTAAACTTTATACGAAAGATTCTACACTTAACCCAGGTGGGAATGAGTACCTGGCTATAAACAGTGACAGATCCTACCAGTTTGTTAGTGTTTGAGCGCTTAACCGGCTACTTGTATTGATTACTTTACGGGAAGTTGAGAATGTTTCTGAACGTTCTAGGATCTGCTGCAAAGCACGTAGAGAATGCTGCTGAGCATGCAATATCCACTATATAAACGGTACTATTATTATTATGATTCAAGTACTTATTACTATAATACTTGTTGCTGCTGCAGCTGCTACTACTACTCTTTCTTCTTTTTCATCACTATCATTATCATCATCATTATCATTATAAATAACACTATCATTGTTACTACTACTACTACTACTACTACTACTACTACTACTACTACTACTACTACTA
>NW_004798025.1:243684-252964 GCF_000002075.1 Aplysia californica | reverse complement strand
CCCCCGGGAAAAAACAAACCAGACAGCATCAATGAATCTGTCTAAAAATAACACCAACCCACTCCATTACATTTTCTCACTAATACATCCATTTCAACCCCCAGTCAACACCGTGCAGGTACAAAATGAGTAAAACAGCAACAACGTACTTGACAAGCCCTACTTTTAACAAAATTTACGACATTCTGCCAGTCAATAGAGACCGATGTAAAAACTGCCCTAATTCAGCTTTTAGATTAGTTATAGTAAAAGTTTTGCTGCACTTTCAAAACAATCAGGTCATAATGAGTGCCGAAGATTCAATGTGTTACAAGAGAGTAACATACAAAAAAGAAAAAAGTTGGAGGGAAGGACAGTGGATGTTTGATGGGAAAGGAGTAAACACCAGAAAGCCCACTTTATTCAGCATCGTCTTCCCAGTTCACCACTCGATGCCTTTGCATTACGGAAGGTAAGCAAAGCTAAGGCACATTCCTAACGAACAACAGCTCGACACCTGGCTCTATACCGGTTAGGCATTACGATATAACGAGGGAAACGAAGGGAAAAAAGAACCTCCCAAAAAAACAACCCCAGACGGGCGTGCGTTTAAGCATGAGCAGTACGTTATGTGCCCCGTTTTATGACGAGACCGGGATGGGGGAGGGGAGAAAGAAAGAAGGGGAGAAAGCGAGACGTGGAGAAAGACAGAGAGACAGGGGTTGAGGGAGATAAATAGATAAGAAAACTAGGAGAGAGAAAGGGGAGAGAGAGAGAGGGGGGGAGAGAGAGAGAGAGAGAGAGAGAGAGAGAGAAGAGAGAGAGAGAGATATGCGCATAAGCAAAGAAGGAGAGCGAGAGAGATGGAGTGTAACATTTCGTATAAAAAGGAAAGAAGAAAACTCAAATTTAAACAGCCAGCCAGCCAGTTAGCCAGCCAGCCAGACAGACAGACAGTTATGGGGGCGAGGGGGGGGGGGTGTATTTATGAGCAAAAGTTTACATGTTTCAAAATTGGAAAACCATAAGACAAAAAGAAAAAAGGAGAGAGGGTTGGGGAATTTTTAATTCTTAATTTCAATTTTTTAAATAAAATTTTTTTTTGTTGGTTTTTTTTTTTTTTTTTGGGGGGGGGAGGGGTTGAGGTGGTGAAAGGATTCAGTCCTCACTTGAATTGGATGTCTTGCTCAACCGCTCTTTCCAGGAAACGAATCAGCGTCTGCTGTGGCTCTTGTCGAATAGTTTCCTCCAGCTTAAACGGCGAGTCTGTCAGCTCGTTCTTGACATTGATGGTGACGTCAATGGGGTAGCGGCAGATGCCACATGGGCCCCTGTCCTCAATAGCCACGCACCTATTTCCTCTGTTAATAATATAGCAATGGATTAAGATAGTTGTGTCAGTTCTGACTGCTTGTTTTGTTTTTGTTCTTGCTTTTGTTTTTGTTTTTTGTGATAACACATTGCTTTCTTACTGCCAGCAGAACGTTTAGACCCGCTTTGTTAAGAAATAACTTAACAGATGACAGCTACAAGGTGCGTTAAACCTATACCATTTCGCATTTTTTGTTTCGAAGAAAGTTTTTATTTGAAAAGGGAAACAAAAGTACACCGTCAGCGCCCCGCTGAAAGAGACCTCACTAGGTTACAACGAAGCTGACAAGTGTTTTAACCTTGGAATAGCATACCCAAGGTACGTGGATCATTCTTTAAGCCCGCTGTGACATCGTCTTGGAACACCCCCCCCCCCACCAACCGTTTCCCCTCCCACTTTAAGAAATATTATTCCACACTGTGTTGAGAAAACAGTAAAACTAATGCTTGTCACGCATAATAGGGTACAGAGAGCGTGTAGTTCAGTGTGTGTATCTCGTGATCAGAAAGCAGACGTCACTGGTGGACTCTGCTCATCTCCTTCTTACCTTCCCTCTTGTTATATTTGACTGTCAACTTTGTTTTTGAGGGCAGGTAGGTCAACTGCTACTATTATAGTGTATGTCCATTTTCATAAAGAAAAAGAAAAAGAAAAAACAAAGCAAAATTGTTTCAAAGCAAAACTTTTTTTTTTAAACGGCAAAGATCCTGCCAGTTGAGTATATTATTATCAATGGCTTCTCGTACCCCTGTTCGAGCTCTGAGCTCACGAGTAACTGACTTGAGGCTAATAGCTTCATATATAACCGTGTGGTTGGTTTTACGCATGTGGCCGTTTTATTTATTTATATAGAACTAAAAAACATCAGGAGTCATCCTTTGCCTGGCTGGCAGCCATGTACCTATATTGAAGGTTGCCTAAAGAAATTTTATTTTTTACTAAAGTGGTTTCAGTTTTGTGCAGGAACAAGGAAGTTTTGTTTTAAGCTCCTTGGGCTGGAATTAATTTTTAATTCCGACCGTACGACGGCCCAACATTATTGTACTGAAAAAGGGGTTTCCATACCTTGCATTACCGTAACATACCGTTTTACTTTAAGCAGGATTCGAATTTAACCAATAGGTCGGGCATTTTGGTGCAATTGTTTTCTTTTCTTTCTCGATAGCCCGTATGTGTTGTTTAGTAGAACCCAAAAAGCACCCAAAATCGTGTTGGCTCATCTCCAAAGCCTAGCAGTTTTTATCCTGTCGCTGCATACGTTGTTATATATAGCCCATGCACGAACGATATACATTAACAGTCTACTTAACCTCACTCCTCAATAACTCAATCCTACAATACGGCTTTCTCTGTCTCAGTGTTCACAGTCATTATCCACTCTCAGTTACACAATCTGTTCATTACCACTAGGCCATTCTACCTCCCTCCACTTCAACCTCGTCCGCGTTGACACTAACATGTCGTATGTTCACTTCTTCAAAAGACAAATGATTTTTCCCGCAACGTAAAACAGAACCTGTGCGTCCTGTCCTGCTTTTTTTTTACGTCCGTACTTATTCATAAGTTTGAAATCTAAATATGTAGCCTGGGTCTTTTTGGATGTTTTTTTTATTATTATTCACCCGTCGACACAGATCATCGTGGAGGCAAGCTTCGACCCTACCTGTCAGGGTCAACGTGGACCGAGAGTGATACGACATCCCAGAAGAAAGACCGAGACAGATAGTCGATAAAAATTCTCCTCTGTTCAGTATGCACTCCATTGATTTTATAGAATTTGTAGGCTATAATATTGATGGCTTTGGGGTCCCGATTTTTCTGGCTTGATTTTCAGGGCCCCGAGATGCGATCCCAAAACTCCGAAGAGAGACGCGATTCACGCCCTTGTGCCATGAGCATACATTGTCATGCGGGTATACAGTTCACTTGGACAAAAGAAAAAACCCAAATACAAAATCAATTGAGTATACCAGAATTTAAGAGTCCAACCGAGTCAATTGTTCGAAAGAAAAAGGTTTGTCTCATTTTCTTAAAAAGGCTAAAATGACGTGGGCCTTTATCTTATGAGAGTGACGACGTGTACATTAGGGCAACCGACTTTTCCCGCTTAAGAAAGGAAGGAAAAATAGGGGAGGGGTGATATTATTTTGATTTTGCTACCAGTGCAACTACCATCATCATCACCATCATCTTCACCATCAGCAACAGCAGCAGCCGTGTCATCACCGAACCACCACCACCACCACCATCACCACCATCAAAAACCATTGCAACAACAATGTTAAAACAACAACAACAACAACAACAACAACAACAACAACGACATCAACAACCAGTATTATGATAAACATCTGTCGGGACACACAAAACTTGCATTTACGATTGTTCCTTTAAGAAAAGGAAAAGCGCGCTCATATGACCTTATGCAGTTGCCACCGCCCCTAAAACACTAACCGAAAAAAAGGGAAATGTTGAGAAGCAACACACATTAGTAGGTAAAGCCCAGTCGCCGATAATTTATTTCTTTTCTTTTTGCAGTCGACGGCTGCGAGTGGTGGTGGGGATTGGGAGGGGGGGGGGAGATTAATGCTAACTGGGTTCCTTTGTTAAAAGGGTTAGAGGTGGCTTTTTAAAAACCTGTTTAGAAGGCTAATTTCAATCCTGTTTTTGTTTTGTTTTGTTTGGGGTTTGTTTTGTTTTGTTGTTGTTGGGGGGGGGGGGGGGGGGGGTAAAAGTGGAGAGCAGGGGTTCGGGGCAGGATGCCCTTGGGCGAAAAAACGACAACTTTCACCCATTGGATCCGGATTCAAAACAAGCGAACTTTGTTTACATAACATAGCAAGACGTCATATGAATGACGAATGGGTACGCTATATATTTTTTAAAGCTTTGTAAGCACTGCGGCTAAGTGTAAGGTAAGCAGAAGGACTTTGCAAGCGACGGGGTTGAAATCAGATTCAAAACCTAAAGAGTTCGACGAGTTCTTTTTAACTCCACACCATATCCTGTCCAACATGAACTTTGCATTTGGCTTTTGGAACAGAATTACATTGACAATGTATTCCAATTCTGTAATGTGCTGTCAATCAGGCTGCATGAATTGTACAAATTTTCCCCACGGTGTGGTTTCTCCATTTTACTGCACGGCATGTAGAAAGGGACCCCTTGATGCAGAATACACTTTAAGAAAAATGCATATCCAACAATAGCTGCTGAGAAATTTGAAAACAAACCGCATGTGTCGTCTAAAACATTATGCGTTTACGAAACAACAATAGCAACAACGAAAAACAACTAATCGTATTTTTAAAAAACCAGGACAAAACAAAACGAAACAACAACAACAACAACAACAACAACAACAACAACAACAACAACAACAACAACAACAACATCACCATCAATAACAAAGAACAACAACAACAAAAGCATCATTGCCTCATCATCATCATCATCAACAACAACAACAACAGCAACAACTGCAGCAACAACAACAGCAGCAACAACTACAACCAAACACACACACATACACAAAAACTTACGGAGGAGCAACATCTCTGTAACCATACCACCATCTTCCTAACCACCACCAAGCCTGTGTGTGATGTACGAAGGCGGCGAGAACCACACACATAACCAACAGCCGCAGGGAGGAGAACATCTCGCAGGATCAGTTGACAGTTGAAGTTAAAGGGAATCTTGATGACCAAATGAGACACATGTCATAAATAATAACTACGACATAGAAAGACTGTTCTGTTTATTTTTGTTCTTTGTTTATGTTTTTCTTTTAAAAATGTGTATTGTAGGGACCCAATTATTGTGGTTACCGTAATTTTTTGTTGGGGTTTTTTTGTACTTTGATTACTGCTTTTTCTCACGTGCTACGAGACTGGGATGTGAGTTCAGCCACGCGAACCTCGTAATTTGTATAGTTTGCCCTTGACCTGGACGTGTGCATCGTTGTGGTTGTTTTTCGGATTTTGCGTCTTTGCTTGAGTAGTTTGCTAGGGACGCAATGGTCTGTCACTATGCCCCTCCTCCCACCCCAACCCACTTAGAACCCCCCCCCCCCAAAAAAAAAGCACCCCCAAAAACCCCCCCCAAAAAACCCCATGAGCAGCCAATAAAGCGCAAATCGCTGTTCACCTAAATATCTGCAGAAGTGCCTGAGGCCCAAAGGTCATTAGAAAAGTGAGAATAAAACCAAAAAAGTTTATTTTCTTAGCAAAAGGAAATTTTCTTTGAAAGAATGAAGCCACAAAATGACAATTAAATTGCCATTCCTTGACCGTCTTGACTTGCTGCTGACGACTTTTTTAGTGATGAAAAAGAAGATCGACCTGAACTTATTAAACTAGTCATTTATTGTTGTCGAATTAAATCTGTAATTCGTACAGTTTCCAGGGAAGTTCCAATGAAATCCGAGCAGCCTATGGGAGGAATGTAGCAACTATGATTCAGAAAAGATAGCAATCAAAACAGTATTGTGTATTCTGCGCGCAGTTTTTGACTCTCATTCTGCAAAAAGCACAGAGTATTGTGATTTTTTTACCGTCCTGCAAGAAGTAGAAAAGAAAATAACTGTCATTAGAACGTATATCTGACTCATGTACTGTTTGGGTCTTACCACCTGAACTTATTAAACTAGTCACTTATTGTAGTAGAATAAAATCTGTAATTCGTACAATTTCAAGGGAAGTTCAAATGAAATTCGTGCAGCCTAAGGGGAGGAATGTAGATCTAGCAACTATGATAAAAAAAAAATAACAATCAAAACATCCTTTGGTATCAACCTGGTGAAGCAGTGAATTCCCGAACACTCAAACTCAAACACACCTAGAAATGACAGCCATTGCACTTGCCAAAAGACATGAACAGCCTAACACTCCAACTTCACACCACACTGCAAAACATTTCATCAAATGAAACAATAAACAAGATTGGAGGAAGATAGGCCTTGGGAAAGACAGGCAGGGCAATGTTTAAACATGTGACAACAACAAACGAATAAATGACAACACCAACGACCTCCAGAGAAAGGAACAGACCACAATGTTCCGTGTGCGAACTGGACATATTATTATTATGCAGCTCAACGTCCACTTAAACAAAATAAAACCAGAGCTTTCCCAATGTGTACTTTGAGGGACTACACATAATAATTATTGGGCTGTTGATAATCACTTGTTCCACTGCTCAACCCTAAATGACATATTTTCACAGCTACATTTCTACCCCCGAAACCAAATATTGACAACTGGGGCTCTCATGGTCTAGAGGTTAATGTGTTCGCCTCTCATTCGTCTTGTCGAATCTGGATAGTGACGGAAAATTTTCCACTCTAAAATTTTCTTCTTTCACATCCTTTCTTGCTCTCTAACAATATTCTGTCGTCTACATTCGTCTCCACTTTCTACCCCCATCCGCTCACCAACTTTACCCCCTCCTCTGGGTTCCTGACTCTTTCTGCAGCCTTTCTACTGTTACTCCTTGGCCCGTTCTTACTGCTGTCTTTCAGCCACATCCCAGATCTTATGGTAGGAAAAATCTAGCCTACTCGGACAAGGGTGAAAAATCTCGGACGCCCCGTGTATAAGTTGCCCACATTAAAGATTCCTTGGTGGTCCAAAATCGATAAAAGAGTGTGCTTCGGCCGCCACTTAGGCAAAATTCAAAGTTTCCAACCAACTGAAAATGTTAAATGCATCCCGCGCGCTCTAATGACCTCAGGCAGTTGCGAGCGCCGTTTAACACTCATCCCCCCCCCCCCCAAAAAAAAAATAAAAATAATATTTAAAAAATATTTAAAAAATATAAATAAAAAACATGGACAACACACTCTATGGAACATCACAGTTACTGCTGGTGGTACATCATCACCTAGTGCCAGATCTGTGACAGACCTCGGCGATCATGGTTCTCCATTCATTCCTTTGCTAGAATGCTCTTAAAAAAGCTACGTTTTCTTGATCTTTCCCCGTTACCCATTTGTTTAGCTTTCCTGAGTAGGTTGCGTTAGGCATGCCCCTGCCTCGTTTGTTTTCGATTTTGCCAGTGAGAGCTAAATGTTCAATACCTTAATGTCTATTCAGGTGTTCCAAAAACTGCATTTGTCGTTTCCTGATAGTTTTTAAACAGTGGGCCTCATTAAACACTACCTCATTTGATTTCTTTTTCTCCCACGATGTTCTCGGCAGTCTCCAAAGAAATCACACTTCTGTTGCTTCTATTTAATTTTCACTGTCTTTTGTGATTGTCCAGCATTCACAGCCGTATAGAAGGGTTGACCATACATAGCATTTCAGACTTTCATTTTGGCAGTCATTGGGACGTTTCTATTTTTCAAGATTGGGATCATTTTATTGAAAGTGGCCGTAGCCATTGCAATTATCCGTTCTATTTCTGTGGAACATTTGGTATCAGATGTTATTATATACCCTAGATATTCAAACTGGTGGAATTGTTTGATCTTTTCGCCTTTGCTAATGAGATTGCGAATAGGATTTGCTGCTTTTTTAGACGTTACTATGCATTCTGTTTTCTTCACATTCAACATCAGTCCTTTACGTTCACTTTCTGTTTCTTTCTGGTACAGGTGACCAAATTTTTTAAAAGCTAGACATCGAGAGGGAACAAAAGTTGTAAAAGAAAAAGAAAGAATAAGATCCCCTTTTCTAAATAAAATAAAACAAAACAAATCCTTTAAGAATCAAATTTTTGACATATGGCACGAGGGATGCACATAAAAACAATACTGCTGCAACACAAGGGTAATTTTAACAATGAGTTGGCTTGCGAAATACATTAACTACCTTTGGGGTACACACTAGACTTACAACTGTGACAGCGCACGTTCAACTAAGTTATTATAGATATGACCCTGGTTATTCAGAGGCTCACCTTATACCAACAGAGACAACAGCAAGTTCCAGATGGTATCGAAAAGTCGTTCTTTATATATATACAGGTTCCTGATCGCGAATGTTTACGTCGAGTACGTGAACTTACTCAGCTGGCCACCCAAAACAAGCCTTATTACATTGTACATCCACCTGATATCCTGTTCAGAGGACGCAATGCTTTCACACGGACCGTGAGCCCTTTCCTTTTCTTGGAAATCAATGCAAGAATGAATCACTTTGCCTTGAGCCTGTCGCTGGTCCTCCTCTGTTTCTTTCTGCGTTTTTTTTTTAACGCAATGATCACTGGGCAAAGAATGACACATCGCTCACGGCAAACAGAGGGCGACTGACACCCCTTTCCCACTTTCTTCACATCCTGAAAAACGAGTGTCAAGTCTCGTATCTTTCTGGGTAACTTTCCGCTCAAGATGCCGGACATTGCGCTCTGGGGAAAATTCATATAAAAAAGGCTTAACATTTGTTGAATTAGTCTCTATTTTTTCTTAACTGTGAATAGCATGAAGATGGTTTTAACACAGCACAGCAAATACATAAGGAAAAAGAAAGAGTGCAGGCAAAGTTTTAAAAAATCTACTCTCAAACGAATTTTCAGTAAATAAACCATTTTTCTTTTCTAAAGTACAGATACATCAAAGAAAAATTCACGAAGATATGTAAATTTTATTTAATTATTCTTTTTTGCGAAGAAATTCATCTCAAGTTAAGCACCCCAATTTTCAAATTCACAAAATCAGGTCTAAGAGGACTCAACGGGATACTGACAGAGGCTCGTTACAGAGATGAAAATATAGACCGTCATTTGGTACCCTTTCTTTAGACAAATGCCCCACTTGTCTTTCAACAATACATAACGTAAGACCTAATGTTGCCTACATTCTGATGAACAGAGCAACCCTAGACCAATCTCACCATTGTCATACACTGGCCAGTTGTACCACCAGATCCATGTGTGTGTCGTGTGTGTGTGTGTGTGTGTGTGTGTGTTGTGTGTGTGTGTGTGTTT
>NW_004798025.1:242553-242998 GCF_000002075.1 Aplysia californica | reverse complement strand
ACACACACACACACACACACACACACACACACACCGACACATAGCCTACTGAAACTCCAATACTGAAGACGTGTGAAGGAATAATTCGCGGAGAGGGAAACTACCATCAAACGATTTGTCAAGAGAATGAATTTTAAACTGTTCTACTGAAAAACATATATGTTTATTTACAGCCTTCACTGATTTTTATCCTATTTTAATAACTGATATCGAACAGACAGTCTATCATAATTATGTCCTTCTTTAAAAATTTATCGCCACACCCCCGTGGTGATCAAGGGTCACTAGACATTGAAAGCGAATTTCATGACAGTTGAAGTAATTAATTATAGGCCTTCATAAACGCAATGCTCAGAGATTTGAAAAGTCATTTACCAAATTTGACACCCCACTACTATCATTACTAAAATTATTCGATTATAAATTGGGGGGGGGGGGGGGGGGA